>NW_022973019.1:0-376 GCF_012274545.1 Fukomys damarensis
ACAGGATACTGACAGCAGTTAGAGATGCAGAGGGAATTTTCATAGAGAAAGAAAACCCCAGTAGAAGGATCAATAGTCACTGGCCCGTTTACATTGTAAAACAATCTTAGTACTAACCATTACCCCTAAATCTCCACTGACCTTTGCTGCAATCCTACTTTAGAAAATCTTCCCTGCTTCCTAAACGTGGTTCCTGCCTTCCTCGCAGCAGCTTATAACTGTTCTTGCAGATTTCATTCTACCTTTCTCGTCTCCATCCTGCTCCTGTAATGTCCTCTCTGTCTCCCACATCATCAATTTTTCTCCCGGCATAGAACAATTCTGCCACTATACTTATAGAAAACTGGGGGAAGGGCAGGGGATAGGAAAGAAAGGA
>NW_022973020.1:0-233 GCF_012274545.1 Fukomys damarensis
TGTCTTATCTCCCTAGCCTTAACTAGTAGAGGTGCTTTTAAATGATTCAGGACAGGGCTCCAGGAAGGTCAGAGGAGAGAGGGAAAGAAAGTTCAGAAGCTCTCATGTCCAGAGCTCTTGAAAGGCTGGGCAGTGAAGCACAGGGGCTCTGGGAGTCTAATAAGTCAAAGTCAGAGGAGATATCAGGAAGTCATACCCATAGAGCTGTCTTTCCTGTGCCTGTCTCATCCTCT
>NW_022973021.1:0-729 GCF_012274545.1 Fukomys damarensis
ACTCCACAGAGAAAGGTGCTGCAACTCCGTGAGTTTACCAGTGAAGTCCACCTCTTCTGTGGAGTACAACTGTATTCCTTTGTGTTTGTAGTTCTCTGCCTGGCAGAGTTTGAAACACTGCTGTGATGCAATTTTAGCAGAGAAGCCGTTCAGCCCTAAGAGAGTGCCTAGCAGCTCTGAGTGCACACAAGCCTCCAGAACTCTGTATACTTGGGGATAGGTTCATTGTGATGTTAGAACCCAAAGTCACTTTGCAGAGGGCTTCTGTGGTTTAAAGTGCAGTTTTCCCCTGGAAACAGCTTCTCTCACCGCTTAGCCGTTTAAAGCGAAAGCGGGCAGTTTCATGAATGTGAAGTACTCCACAGAGAAAGGTGCTGCAACTCCGTGAGTTTACCAGTGAAGTCCACCTCTTCTGTGCAGTGCAAGTGTATTCCTTTTTGTTTGTAGGTCTCTGCCTGGCAGAGATTGAAACACTGTTGTGAGGCACTTTTAGCAGAGAAGCCCTTCAGGCCTAAGAGAGTGCCTAGCAGCTCTGAGTGCACACAAGCCTCCAGAACTCTGTATACTTGGGGATAGGTTCATTGTGACGTTAGAACCGAAACTCACTTTGCAGAGGGCTTCTCTGGCTTAAAGTGCAGTTTTCCCTGGGAAACAGCTTCCCTCGATGCTTAGCCGTTGAAAGCAAAGGCGGTCACTTTTATGAATGTGAAGTACTCCAAAGAGAAAGGT
>NW_022973022.1:0-817 GCF_012274545.1 Fukomys damarensis
TGGAGCTGCGGGTCCAGGGTAAGGACAGTGAAAACGAGAAGGTTACTCATCAGGGCCACCAGGCACATCAGCAGGAAGAGCACAGCACAGAGTGTCTGAATCTCGGGGTCCTCAACAAACCCCATGAGAAGGAAACTTGTCATCAAGGTGGTGTTGACCATGCTACAGCCTCCTCACTGCCTCTTAATGTGAGGACCTATGAAGAAAGAGAAAATGCAATAAACAGTTCAAAAGCAGTAAAATATTCAGAAACATTCAGCTGTGAAGGAAGAATGTTAACTACTGAATCTTAAATACTTTTTTGCATTTTCTCAAAAATTCTGTTTTCTTGCTCCCTCGCTCTTCATATCCTTTTCTTTTCATCCTCTTTGATCCTCTCCCCTCTCCTCCCTCCCTCTCTCCAGCCTTTCTTTTCCAGTTAAGGGTTGAACTAAGCGTGGCACATGCTAAGAGCAGGTGATGCACAGGAAGGCGCAGGTCAAGTGCATCCTCCTTTTCTTTTAATATGAAGCAATTAATGTGAGTAATATGTGAGGTCTGTGAGCCTTGAATTTGGTTTTAGAGTTTTAATACTCAGGTTTGGGAAGGAATTTTCAGGTTTTGGAATTGTCTTGTTTCTACTTAAAATATCAAGTATTCTTTTTATGATTCCTTAGAATAGCTATTAGGAAAGATTATTTATTTTCTCAGAACAAAAACATGAAAAAGTGTTAATGTATTAGTTACTTTGCAATGATTGTTACGCAGAGTACACATGTATGAAACAGCACATTACCTAGAGAAATATTACAATTAATGACACATGACACACAAAATC
>NW_022973023.1:0-220 GCF_012274545.1 Fukomys damarensis
GAGAAAGACTAGAGGTGCTTGGAGCTGCTGCAGGAAGAGGGGTGCTAATTGGAGAAGAGGTGCATACTTGGCAGAGGGAAGCCTTTCTAGATGGGAGGGTTCACCTGCAGCCGCCCTGGAGGGAACGCTACCTCCGAGGACAGAGCTGGTCAGGCTCTCGGAGGGTCTCCTGCCCACCAGCAGGTGTCACACTGAGGTGCAAACCCCTCCTGCTGTAAAA
>NW_022973024.1:0-260 GCF_012274545.1 Fukomys damarensis
ATTGGGCAGTAAGGTGGATCAACTACCCCCAGCCTCTGGAGGCCAGAATGGACGTAGGTACTGGGCCAAAGATATGTCTGAGAAAATTCACTTGCATTTCTACACATCCATTTAGTGCCTAGTAAGGCAAGATGGTGTGTGCTAAGAGTCAAGGACTATAAGTATGTGGTCTCTAGCTTCAAAAAGCTTACCAATACTTGCAAACAGTTTCCTAAATTGTCTGTTTTAAGGTGTAAGTCTTTACATACCACCTCTGTTGA
>NW_022973025.1:0-213 GCF_012274545.1 Fukomys damarensis
TCTATCATTTAATGATATATGTTTCAAATTATACACTTGAAAAATTGATTAAGAAATTTTAAAGTCACATTTTAATATTAATCTCAATGCAGGCATGCCTCATACCCAAGTTCTTTCCACCTACCAAAGAACCGGAGATCAGTCCCTTCATAACTGACAGAAAGTACAATGCAAATTCAAAGGAAATCAAGAAGAGAAATTAAGATCTTGTCA
>NW_022973026.1:0-305 GCF_012274545.1 Fukomys damarensis
AAAAAAAAGTAAAAAGCTCCAATCTCTAGTATAATTGAATGTTTAATGTTATCTTAGTTTGCCACAAGGAAAACAAATCTCTCTTCTATTCTGTAACCATAGTGCTTGTCCACTCTGTATTTAATTAGTAGTAGAGCTTCTATATTATTGGCCTTTATGCCATTAGAAATATGAATAGTCACATGTACATATCATTTGTGCATGTCATCCCTTCAGAACCACTTTATAGGTTAGTTATATATATTTCTGCATGTATCACAAGTGACCCAAATGTTTTCATTTATTAATATAAAATTCTGTTGATT
>NW_022973027.1:0-204 GCF_012274545.1 Fukomys damarensis
GACATAAGGAATAGACCAGAAGCAGAGAGAGCCACAGACTTTTTCTGAAAAAAATTTATATTCCGAAAACACCGTGAATGTGATCTAATAAAGGCTTTGACTACTGGAGTTTAAGCCCACACTCTGACTTTCAAAACGGCGCAAGCAGGAGTCAGTCTGCTTCACCTGTGCAGTACCAGTGGCGACTCAACTCCAGGGCTCAAC
>NW_022973028.1:0-2444 GCF_012274545.1 Fukomys damarensis
CATTAGAGAGACTCCCTTCTCAGACCTCATCTACTCAGCCAGGTCACCACATATGATATCATAATCATTGCAGCACACACTGTGCCTGAGTGTGTGTGAAACATTGGAATTGAAGCTAGACAAAACAATAGAAAATGATCCCTGGTGTCTTAAAAAACAGTAGAGAACAACAGCTGGAGAAGTGAAAATTTTACCAAGGTTTAGAGGGTTAGGTCAGATGGGAGAAGAAAAATAGAACGTGGTTTGTGTGACAAGTGAATAAATGGCCCCAGTGAATATATACATTGATTGACACATTTATTAAATAGCTGCTATGACACATTTATTAAATAGCTGCTGCAGGCTAAAGCATGGTGCTGGGAGGCAGGAAAGTTGAGCTCAGATCAAACTCCCAAAGTGCTCTCAGGCGAAAGGCAGGGAAGACAGTGACCTCCATGGAGTCAGAATTCACAGTACCATGTGGAGACAGAGACGGGGAGGCTGGGGCAGATTCCCAGAGGAGCCCAGGCTGGCGCAGGGCTCGCAGGACAAGCACCCTCCACAGGTCAGGTGGGAGCCAGAGGGAGAAGCAGAGGTGCAGAGGACCAGGCTGGAGTTGAGAGCAAGCAGCGGAGAGGGGCAGGTTGGGAGAGGAAGAGGGACGGGTAGGGTCACATCGGGGATGGGCTGGGTGTGACGAGGTGGTGAGCAAGGAGCTTCGGGCTTGAGGATGAGGGTCTCAAACCCTAGAGGTCAGTCAAGCAGATCTGCCTGAGGAACGGGTGGGGCGGGCGCCTCTGGACACAGGATCATCTGGTGTTAACAAGTCTGACGTGATGGCAGCAAGGGAAGCCAGGTAAATATTTCATTCACTCCTGACTTTTAAAAAGAATATTTTTGACTATTCTCAAAATTTGGAGGGCTGGGGATTTAGCTCGGTGGTACACAGGATCCCAAGTTCCTTCCCTGCAACCAAAAAACAAAAATGGTGACCTGACTGAGCCAAATTCTTCCAATGTTATTTTTACAGAGAGCTTATTCAAGAGTCCACCCAGTGGCTCCACTGCTGTATACCTCACCATTGTGTATCTGGCTTCCCTCTGCACACAACTGCCCACAACTTTTATCTGTGTCTTCTTCCTCAGCCATTCTAACAACAGGGAGGGGAGAAAACTAAGCATAGTCTCACTGGAATTTGGAACCTGAAAATGTTGACCTGGTTGAAGCAGAGAGCAGAGTGGTGGTGACCAGCACTGGTGCAGAGGTGGGGCTGGGAGCTGGTGGACAAAGGACACTGATGTACAGCCAGAGAGGAGGGAGATCAAGGGTTTGGATTTTATAACCTAGTAAGTGAGCAGTAGATGTCAAACATCATGAGCACCAGAGTGACTGCGGTGTGGTTACCACATATACAGTTAGGACCAGGTGACCACTCCACAATGACCACTTGCTGAAAAGACTGTGTTCCATGTGGTGACCAAATATATATATCAACACAGAATAATTTAAAATATGTAACTTTTGTTTATGCGAAATGAACCTCCATACACTTCTATGTAATTTCCTACCAAGAAAATATTACAGAGAGTATTTCCTCCTACTGCCGAGTTGAGCCCATGGAGAGAGCATGAGGCCAGTGCGGCAGCGTCTCCACAGCAGCTCCAGGTCCGCCAAGGCCCTGCTGTGTCTCAGTCTCCAGGCTCCTACTCGACCTCCTCTGCACCACCAAATGTCAAATGCGGTCTAAACAAACAAGCACAGAGGGAAGGGTCAAAATCCAGGCATGGTTTGACAGCACCAATTGAATGATTTTCTTTCAGATCTTTATAACTTGGGCAGTATTTCCATTAAGCAAGTCAATGCATATATTTTCTTTATTCTATTTGTAAAGAGTGTGACAACAGAAAGCCTTCAGAACTTTTCTGAATGCTTCACTCCTGACCTAAGTCCGTCTCCTGTGTAGAGAGATGCATGTGAAGCAGAGTCCTCCCGCAGTGTCCACTTTTAAACCACACAGCCTGGAGTCTGTCTCGGTGCCTGCACCTCTGCCTCCCTGAAGATTGGAGCACACTTAGGGAGGCAGTGAAGGGGAGACAGAGCCTGGCCTCAGGGGATTCTGGCTCTGTCCATCTGATGCTCTGCTCTCCCTGGTGCATGGTGCAGGGTCTCTGCTCCTCCACTGACCCCTCAATCACTACACAGGTGTGCAGTCTTTAGCCCCACTGACTAAAAGCATGACACGACCACCCTTGTTCTAAAGATGAGGACAGGGATGCTCAGCTCGAAGTTCACTAAGCCCTGTAGGGACCTTAGTTTGACTGACAGGCAACCTCCCACCATACATGATGATATTTAGTTATCGTTCTCCTGACTGGCCTTGGTTGTAAATATTCTGCTGCAGATTGCAACAGGTGGGAGGAAGTCTTTCCTCCTGAAAGGAATTTTCTTCTTTCTTTAACTTATTT
>NW_022973029.1:0-1049 GCF_012274545.1 Fukomys damarensis
TGAAAAATGTATAATAGATATTTGTACATAGCATAGAAAATAAAGTTCCTCCTATGTGACAAGAGTGATTAAGGGCAGGGGATTTAGCTCAGTGGCACTGCACCTGCCTTGCAAGCACAAAGACCTGAGTTCGATCCCCGGTATCAAAAGAAAAAAAAAAAACACAAGAGTGATTAAGAAAGGCATAGATGCCATAATTCTATCTGTACATATTGTACTTTTTCTTCTGCTATAAAATTCTTTGCCTTTCATTCTATCACTCAAGATTCAACTCTATCTGTGGAGAATGAGACACCAGAAGAAAGGATAATAAGGACACTCGTAATGCTTCACATACCTTTGTCCAAAGAGATTGCTACAAGTTGGTCTTCCATTTCACATTTCTGACTATTCAAAGTGGTTTTTGCCCATTCATTTAAATATATAGAAGACAGGAAGATATAAGAATCTCTACCTTCAAGAATGTCACATTGTACCTGGAGAGAAAGTTTCCTTTACAATTAATCATAATATAATAATGAATGTAAATAAATACAAAAACACAAAGAAGAAACAGCAATTTTCAAGTTGAAAAAGATGAAAATGAATATTCTGGTAGGGATAGAGTATGGATTACATGAGAAGTGAAAAAGAGAAATGAGCTTGGAAAAGTGGTTTGAGATAAAATTCAGCATCTTGAACATTAGGCTTAGAAATTTACCTTTTATTCTGTAGTTATCTAGAAATAATCTAAAATATTTTAACTCAAATGTCATAATTTGTTTTTTTAATTACTCTCCGTGAAAGTGCAGTGAATGCATTCAAGCAAGATTCAAAGTTTGGGTGTGAGAAAATGCATTATGAAAGCTCTTTTGATTTAAAAAAATAAATAAATTAGATCAGTGACAGTGAGGACCAGATAATGTCAGGGACATACATACAAGGACATGGACAATTAATTGAAATTGAGAATGTTACATTTTGAAATGTCTGAGATTGGGCTAATTCAGGCAGACCAAAAGACTCTGCAGAAGACCCTACCCAGTTACTCTGCAGCAAGACTAACTGGA
>NW_022973030.1:0-475 GCF_012274545.1 Fukomys damarensis
CCATAACCTGTTTCCATTATGTATTAGGGGGTAAACATCTCCTGAGATGGACTCAATGGAAAGGGACTTTTGTGTCTATGACTTTGCGGAAGGCATCTTTTACATCTTTGTTCCTCAGGCTGTAGATCAGGGGGTTCAGCATGGGGTTAACAACAGTGTAAAACACGGAGGCCACTTTGACCGTGTGCCGGGAGTTCTTGGAGTTGGGCACGCAGTAGAGGGAGAGGATGGTGCCATGGAAGATGGTGATGGCCGTCAGGTGGGAGGCGCAGGTGGAGAAGGCTTTGCGCCGCCCGCTGGCAGAGGGGACTTTCATCACAGCCACAAAAATGAACACATAGGAGGTGAGGATAATCAGGAGCGTACTCACCTCATTGAAGGTGGCAAAGCCAAGCAGCAGCAGCTGGGGGATGCGTGTATCCGAGGCAGAGACAGCAATGAGGGATGTGTATTCACAGAAAAAGTGGTTGATTAC
>NW_022973031.1:0-248 GCF_012274545.1 Fukomys damarensis
TTGAGGAATGAAGCTGTGCACCAAAGGAAGAAGCTAAGAGAGTTTTAGGGGAAAGTAGAAGAATGACAGCTCCTGCATTTCCAGGAGGGCTCTGGAGCGGTGGGCTAATGAGGTTCTTTGTCAAGGGTAATTTATACAGCAAGATCAGGTTCTTACAATGTAGGTCAAACTGTAGTCAGTGTATCGGATAACTACCAGTCTAGCCACTTAGCTAATATTGATTCAGTAGGCTATCGAGACACCAGCAA
>NW_022973032.1:0-236 GCF_012274545.1 Fukomys damarensis
GAAATTAACCATGGTAATGTTGATGACACAAAATCAAAGGAGATATTGGTATGCAGAAAAAAAACAGTTAGTAGCAACAACTATGCCACCACTGGAAATAGGAAAAAAAAAACCCACAAAAATAGAATCAAAGATAAGCCAGATATTGACATATCATAAGAATCCATTAAAGTTATCACTGTACCATCCTTACCAATAGAAAAGAGATTTACAATAATCTTGATACAAAGGCAAAA
>NW_022973033.1:0-906 GCF_012274545.1 Fukomys damarensis
CCTCTGAGTGCACACAAGCCTCCAGACCTCTGTATACTTGGGGTGAGGGTCAGTTTGATGTTAGAACACAAACGCACTTTGCCGACTGCTTCTGCGGTTTAAAGTGCAGTTTTCCCCGGGAAACAGCATCTCTCGCCGCTTAGCTGTTTAAAGCGAAAGCGGTCAGTTTCATGAATGTGAAGTACTCCACAGAGAAAGGTGCTGCAACTCTGTGAGTTTACCAGTGAAGTCCACTTCTTATCGGGGTGCAACTCTAGTCGTTTTTGTTTGTAAGTCTCTGCCTGGCAGAGATTGAAACACTGTTTTGAGGCACTTTCAGCAGAGAAGCCCTTCAGGCCTAAGGGAGTGCCTAGCAGCTCTGAGTGCACACAAGCCTCCAGAACTCTGTATACTTGGGGAGAGGTTCAGTTTGACGTTAGAACACAAACGCACTTTGCCGAGGGCTTCTGCGGTTTAAAGTGCAGTTTTCCCCGGGAAACAGCTTCTCTCGCCGCTTAGCCGTTTAAAGCGAAAGCGGTCAGTTTCATGAATGTGAAGTACTCCACAGAGAAAGTTGCTGCAACTCTGTGAGTTTACCAGTGAAGTCCACTTCTTATAGGGAGTACAACTGCAGTGCTTTTTGTTTGTAGGTCTCTGCCTGGCAGAGATTGAAACACTGTTCTGAGGCACTTTTAGCAGAGAAGCCCTTCAGGCCTAAGGGAGTGCTTAGCAGGTCTGAGTGCACACAATCCTCCAGAACTCTGTATACTTGGGGAGAGGGTCAGTTTGACATTAGAACACAAGCGCACTTTGCCGAGGGCTTCTGCGGATTAAAGTGCAGTTTTCCCCGGGAAACAGCTTCTGTTGCTGCTTAGCCATTTAAAGCGAAAGCGGTCAGTTTCATGAATGTGAAGTACTCCACAGAGA
>NW_022973034.1:0-219 GCF_012274545.1 Fukomys damarensis
GAAACCCCCCACCGAGTAAGCCAAAACTACTAGAGTCAACCTTTTGTCATCTCAGTAGTGTTCAATGGAAAGCACAAAGTGTCACTGTTTGTGGGTGTGTATGTGTGTGTGTGTGTGTGTGTGTGCCAGAGGATTCTGCACAAAGGAAAAGGGTGCCAGGACTTCAAGAGGGGTGCATGGCAGACCCTCAGAGTGGACACTAACTGTGCATGTGAGATA
>NW_022973035.1:0-334 GCF_012274545.1 Fukomys damarensis
AAAGATCTCCCTACTTCCTATTTATTTAGTTTCTACTTCATTCTCCATTCTTACTGGCTTCTTTCTCCTAATCCCTTTTTGGTTTTTATTCCCTTCTATTCAACCCCTAAATATTGAATATCTGAGAGCTATATCCTGAGTCTCTTTTGTTTTCTCTACACATTTTCACATTCTGCTTGGTGACTTCTTCTAAGTCTATGGTATCATGTATCATCCATGCATCAAGCAACCATAGATGTTTCTCATCACGGCTTCTCTTCCAAACCTATTTTGTGCCTACTACATGCTTCCTCTCCCTGTGATTGCTCAGTGCCATCACTAATGGAACACTTAG
>NW_022973036.1:0-285 GCF_012274545.1 Fukomys damarensis
CTACTAATCATCCACCTGGACAATCTGAACTGATAGCACAGGAAGTAAAAAACAAACAAACAAAACAACAACAACAACAAAAAAAAAACCACACACAGGTGAATAAGGCTTTAGAAATACTCAGAACAGAAATACTTTCCCAGATAAAAGACATGATTAGAGACTCTAGAAAAGAAAAAAGATAAAAAAACAATAGATGAGTTCAGGACCATGATGGAAGCAATGAATGCTCAGCATAGGAAAGAAATGGAAACCATGAAGGCCCAACATAAGAAAGAAATGGAA
>NW_022973037.1:0-1121 GCF_012274545.1 Fukomys damarensis
AAAAATAGAAAAATAATTGTACCTATGGCTAGAAAAGTCAAATGATGCTGATCTAAATCTTTTACGCAGTGAAATTTGTAGCAGTCCAAATAGATGCCTGTCTGAACTCAGCCTGAGGCAGTACCAATATAAGCATTTTTTTCTTTTTATCAGAGGAAAGGAATGAATTAACTGTACTCCCTTTATCTTTGTTGGCTTTATAAATGGGTAGATAAAATATTTTAGCAAAAGGCAGGTCAAAATAAAAAAGCCACAGGACAGAAGATAAGTCAGCACTGGTTCTGTGTTGACATCGTAAGAGTAGCACTGTTTTGTCTGCTTATTTTTCTCTTTTCCTGGACAAAGAGTGTGCAACTTGTTGGGTCCAGTGTTTCTCCATCTTAGCACTATTGCAGGTTTGGATGGGACCGTTCTGAGTCGTAGCAGGTGCCATGCTGTGCAGTGCTGAACTCTTAGCAGCATCCTTTGTATCAGCCTCTAGGCGCATAGCACTGTCGTCTGCCCCACTGCATGACCTATTTTACCAACCCAAAGTGGCCTTGTACACGTTGTCAAGTGATCCCTGAGGTATAATCTTGAAAAGTAATACTTTGAACTGTAGATAATACAGTTTTCTCATGTGCTACGTAGAATTTAAAAGAAAAAAGGTTGACAAAAGTGACAAGTGCTAGTTGTATTTTTTATGGCCGTTGATATGGAAAACAAATACTAGATAGAGCAAGCGGTAGAGAAGGGGTGGCAAAGCCACAGTGCACGTTTTTCTTTCAAGACAAAAGATGTTGATATATGAGTTGCTTTTTCCAAAGCAAAACCTCTGTTTTCAGGTTTAATTGCAGCGTCGGCACTTTGTGATGAGTAAGTGGGTTTGGGGTTGCACTTTGGGTGCTCATGTCGAAAAGGTTTGCCGTCGCTGGGGTAGAGGTACTAGGGCCTGATGTTTCTGAAAGCATTATTTTGCTTTTCCTTGTCTTTTCTATAAAATGTGTATGACCATTTTTACTCTTTATAGAATGGCAGTACTTAAGTACATAAACATATTTGTATCTGAAAAAAAGGTAGAGTACCTAACACTATATAAAGATAAGACTCCTTAACTAACCTTACAAAAACTAATGAAAAGT
>NW_022973038.1:0-201 GCF_012274545.1 Fukomys damarensis
TTTTGAGACAGGGTCTCAATGTGTAGTTCTGACTGCTCTGGATCTCACTGTGTAGCACAGGCTCGTCTTGAGCTCCCAGGGATCCTCCTGCCTCAACCTCCCAGGAGCTGTGATTACAGGGGAGCGCCACCACGACCTGCTCAAGAGTGTTTGGTGAAGGTTACTATCAGACAATTGTGCAGGACAACTCTCCTGTCATAC
>NW_022973039.1:0-216 GCF_012274545.1 Fukomys damarensis
TCCTGGGGAACACAGTTTGGGAACCACTGCTCTAATTCATTTAAAACTGCTGAATGAAGATGTGAGTCCATCAGAGTTGCTCATTTTTACTAACTCCAGATGAAAGAAGGGCCTTTAGTTCAGTTCTGTATGATCTGGTTCTTTTTAAGATTTTTATTAGTCCATGTTCATGGTACATAATTCTTATAGTCATCATGAAGAGTTGGCAGATAGGTT
>NW_022973040.1:0-209 GCF_012274545.1 Fukomys damarensis
AAGAAATTAGACAGTTTTTACAACTAAATGAAAATGCCAGTAGGACATTCAGGAATTTATGGACTACAATGAAACAGTTCTATGTGGGAAATTCATAGCAGTAAATGCCCACAATAGGAAAACAGAGCAAGCTCAAATAAACAACCAAATGATGACTCTTAAACTCCTAGTAAAAGAAGAGCAATATAAACCCAAAGCTCCTACAAGAG
>NW_022973041.1:0-250 GCF_012274545.1 Fukomys damarensis
AATAAAGGAAGTATTTATTGAGATCTTTTTTCACCAACTCTTTACTCTTCTATGTTGTTATTTTCACCCAAAACTGTCTCCTGCAAGCTGTGTCTCTTACATGTGTGAAAATTAACTTTTGTTTCAATGACACTGTTTCCTGAAATTCAGTCATATCTTGCTACAGCACCATCTTAGTAATGATTTGTATTCTAAAAAAAAAATAGTTTCACTTTTGAATCATCATAAAATACCACTAACTTTTATTTTG
>NW_022973042.1:0-233 GCF_012274545.1 Fukomys damarensis
GATTCTGACATACCTTCCTGCCTTCCAGCCTCCTACCCATAGCTCAGAGCTACATCTTCAGGTTTTCTCATTTCTATTCCTGCATCTGGTCAGAAAGCAGCCCACTCTGCCAGATTAGTTCATCTCTCTATGGAAATGCCATCCTGGAGTTTTGAAGTGTTGTGCCCTTCGCTTTTACAGAACTAATATAAGAAATAGGCAGTTGAAGGGCACTTCTGAATCTTTTGCAAAGC
>NW_022973043.1:0-240 GCF_012274545.1 Fukomys damarensis
GTATGAACTGCAGTTTTTCCCAGGAAACAGCTTCTTTCCCAGCTTAGCCCTTTGAAACCAAAGCGGTTAGTTTCCTGAATGGGAAGTACTGCACATGGAATCGTGCTTCTACTCTGTCAGTTTACCAGCGAAGTCCAGATCATATATGCAGAACAACGGTGTTTCTTTTTTTTTTTAGAGGTCTCTGCCTGGCAGAGATTGAAACACTATTTTGAGGCACTTGTAGCAGAAAAGCTCTTA
>NW_022973044.1:0-203 GCF_012274545.1 Fukomys damarensis
ACTTTAGGAACAACAGAGGTTAAGAGTAGGACATTTTTATTGAGAAAAAGATAGCTTCTGTCTAAGACAGAAGCACAAGGGGGACAGGAAAGTGGATTGCCTGTCCACCCTGCTTCTCAAAGCTGCTTTATGGGACAAAGTCACAAGGTGAGGTGGGTACAAAGTGAGACAAAACTATAGTCACTAGTAAGATTACAAGTACA
>NW_022973045.1:0-265 GCF_012274545.1 Fukomys damarensis
TGGGAAGAGGGAGGGATCATGACAGTTGTGCTGCGCTGCTCCGGACATCTGTCCAGTATCCCACAGCCCACGAGGGGCCATGACGGGAACACCCAGACGGGGCGTGTGCATGCAGCCCCTCTGGTCATCTCCGACCTGGGAGAGGCCGCTGTCTGCATCAGAGAATTCCGCTGGTCACCAATAAATTCCACTCTGAGGAGGAACTGGAGAGACAGAGGCTTCACACAGCTGGTGGCCCTGCCATCCTTTCCTCGGGGCCTTGTTT
>NW_022973046.1:0-771 GCF_012274545.1 Fukomys damarensis
GCCGAGAGCCATTTCTGCCGAGATTTGAAGTCCTCTTACCTGATTACCTCCCACCACAAATGGTCTGAAGAAATGGATGGTGATGCTGGGTCACATGATGACTGATTTTGCCTTAAGTCGGAACCAGGATTCCCTGAATCCTGCCGTGTTCCAGGTTCTGTGCTAGGAACCTCAGATGAAAATCTCTCCCATTTTACAGGTACAAAACAGCCTGAGAGATAAAACAAGTGGAATAACAAGTTCACGGCTGTAAAACTCACGTGGCAATTTGGGATTTGATCTCAGGTTTTCTGACTCCAAGTCTAATTTTTGTTGTTTTCTGGTCTACATAATGGAGACAACATCTGCCTTGATCACTTTCTAGGGCTCAAAGATTACGTGGGATTGTATAAACACAGTTCTTATTAGTAGTGTTAAAATCAGAGATGCCTGGCTAGAATTTTCAGTGCCTTCACCCAAAGGAGTAAGAAACATGGAGATTCTGGCATCCTGTGGTGCTGGGAATGTTTCATGGGGAGTCCAGAGTTACCCAGCCAACTTCCACATCCTGTCATCCAGACGAGGGTCATGCCAGCCTGGACAGGCCACTTCCCACGCAGTGTCTTCACTGCTAAAAATCTGATGGAGGCAAGCTACCATTTAGTGATTATCCAGAGAGCCTTCCCTATATTATTTTCAATTCTGCCATCCTGTGGAATTTATTATTTTCTTGTTATAGGTGAGGTTCAGAGAGGTTAAGTAACTTGCTCAAGATAACACAGGCTGTAGGGA
>NW_022973047.1:0-315 GCF_012274545.1 Fukomys damarensis
CTCAATCCCGGCTATTCTTCCCTCCTCCTGTGTTAATTTCGTACACTTCAAGAGGTCTATTTGCTGCTCTTCTTCTTGTTGTTGTTGTTTCTAAGATAATGACTACAAGCTGGGCATGGTGGTACACATTTGTGATGCTTGGGAGGCTGAGGCAGGAGGATTTCTGAGAATTCAAGTACACCCTGGCCTACATAGTGAGTTCAAGATCACTCAAAAGACCAATAAATATATTTATAATGACTACTAGAAGTGAATTGTTTATAATTATTTTTCAGTAGCACAAACCAAGAATTATCTACATGGTACTAAACACTT
>NW_022973048.1:0-1044 GCF_012274545.1 Fukomys damarensis
AATAGAGATAAGATTTGGCTGAAATTATATAAGGATTCATGAGGAAAACCTAATGACTCCTTGGCTGAAGTGAGGCTATTAATCCTCCATATTCTGTAGTGCAGGAAAACATCCCAGTGCAGATTCTCATCCTAGAGCTACATCTTAGCAACTTTCGTTAATTTTGTCTATTTCCATGGTGCTATAGATTATATAGTTCCTGTTCTAAGTAAGTATCAGCGTGCAACTTTTCCATTAATTATAGGCAAAAGACTGACTGGGTAGAAATGATGATATAAGATTTTATTGAAAACTAGTATACAACAAAGGAAATTATTTCCCAGAGAGTAATTTGCAACTTAGTTGTCCCTAACCCCTGGGCAATGAGCCAGTAGTGGCTGGTGACCTCTTAGGAACCAGACCACAGAACAGGAAGTGAGCAGCAGACTAGGGAGTGTAGCTCCATCTGTACTTACATCAGCTCCATATAGTTTTCATATTATGGCCTATTTCTACTTCTTGTCAGATCAGCAGCAACCTGAGAGTCTCATAGTAGCATGAACCTTACTGTGAACTGCACATGAAAGCTGTGCTCTCCTTATGAGAATGTAATGCCTGATGATCTGAGGTGGAGCTGAGGGTGTGATGCTAGCATTGAAGAATGTAATTATTATGTATTGCAAACGTATACTAATAAAAATCTACCCTTCCCAATCTGTGGAAAACTTTCTTCCATGAAGTCAATCCTAGGTACCAAAGATGCTGGGGACTACTGATCTAGATAACTTGATGTAATTTATTCTTACTCCACAGATCTGGATCAGCATTTTAGGAGTTTCTCTGAGATTGTTTTACTGCATTGCTTCTGGACTGATTCTGTTTGGTATAAAAATCTCTTCCCTTGACAATCAAAGCAACCATAAACATGGATGAATCTCTAAAAACCCAGGTACCACAGAGGAAGACACACCATCTTCCTTGATTTTCAAATATATTTTGTTAGGTTAAGCCCCTTTCAAAATATCTGATTTCTGAAACTTTATAAAAAGTTTATTTATTTATTTA
>NW_022973049.1:0-433 GCF_012274545.1 Fukomys damarensis
GGTCTGTAGAAGAAAGTGGACATCAGTTGTACTGGTGTTAAATGCTTTTCTACTATGTGTCACAAATAGTTGCTTCAGAGTTTGAACTCATAGGTTGCATGATGTACCCTTTAAAAATTTATTAATAAGACTTTTACTGAGTAGCAATTATAGAGATTTCCCTTCACCATGGGACCATTTTGTATCACAGGGCAAATCTGATAGTCTGAAAGTTGGGTCTAAAGTTAGTTGGAAATCTGTCTCTTTGTTTTCCATTGTTAAAACATCTTATTGAGTATATTGGTACTTTTAAAGGATACAATACAGTTACATTCATCATTGGGATCTTGTGCCTTTAAATGACAGAACTTGGTTCTCATTTTTTCCCCACACCCCTGCCCTCCCTTCGCCCCCTCCACCCTCCCCTATTTACAAAGACTTTGTTTCCATTTTT
>NW_022973050.1:0-1041 GCF_012274545.1 Fukomys damarensis
TCTCCTGAGAGAAAATCCCAATTATTTTGCTTGAGGGGATGGAAACCAGGCAGCCTAAGTGTCTGGTCAGGATAGGAGGCTGTGTTTAACTGTTCTACACATCATCTCTCAAGTGATCTCTTTGAAAGTCTTCAAGTAAAATAACATTTTCAATAAATACCATTTCCAATGTATAGTGATGTTTAAAACCACTCGAGATAAGAATTTATACTCAATGATAAAGAAAATTATCTAGCAAGGACCAAGTGTGATAAATGGACATTAGAAAACTAGAATCCTGATTCTGTGAAGTGTTTCCTATCTATGTCAATGTCGATATTTGCATTTGTAAAATCAGGCACGACTTTACTGACACTCGTGAGACTAGAGTTAGCTGACAGGAGCGAGCACCAGCACATTTTCCCCTCTTGACGGTCCTAACATGGCAGGGCTAATGTCGGTGGTCCTGAAAAGACTCAGCTCAGGAAGTCTGTGCATGAGGCGATCGCACACACATGCAGCGATGTGCAGAAGGTCTAATTCTCTGCCCGGACTGTCCACGCCTGTTCTCTGCCTGCCTTCCTCTCTTTCGGGCCTTCATGAGGCCCCTGGGACCAAAGCCACAAAGTTTCTGTTCTTGGTTAAACACTCACATCCACCTTTTGTTTTTTTTTTTTAGTTCTTTCACGTATTTTTTGTCATCTCTACTTCTCATTCCCACTAAAGTATTATATTCTAATCCTTTACCTAACAGACTTCTTATAATGATGTCACAATGCCTCCTAGATAAGATGACAAAAGACATGAATACTCCCCCAAAATGAGCCTCGCCCTTTGAACACATGATCCTTGTCGTTTTGGAGGGAGCAGAGATGCAACAGTCCTTTGAAGTTTATACATTGTCTCCCCTGGTGAAGGAAATTTTTAGAAAATAAGTTCCAATCTGTGGTTAAAGTACAGTAACTTTCAGGCTGGAACTTCTGGGGCCAGCTCTGATTTGTTGGCTGTGTGCAGCTCAGAAATGTTTCTTTGGCTTTTGATGAAGCTAACAGTTTCGTCAGC
>NW_022973051.1:0-224 GCF_012274545.1 Fukomys damarensis
TATGGCTTATCTCCTGACCTCTTTGCGACTGTCTCGTGTTTGAAATGAATATTCTACTCTTGTTTCATGTATGAGTCTATAAATGTCAATTAGTGTGAATTTCTTGTAGCATTGTTGAAATCGTATGTGTATTTATTGATTTATGCCAAATTTTCTATCAGTTGCTGAGACAGAAATATAGAAACCTTCAACAATTATGGATTTGTCTATATCTCTTGTAAGTT
>NW_022973052.1:0-269 GCF_012274545.1 Fukomys damarensis
GTACTGTGCACTGAAACCTGTGTACACAGCTCTGATCTTTTGCATTGCTTGGAGGAAATTCTACACCGTGGACACCCTGCAAGCCCTGGACTCCACTGGGATTTTGACTTCTGAGTGCCATTTAGACCAAAGTAGCACCCAGCTGACACCCTGTGCCTTTGTGGCACCTTTGCTTCTCACAGAAGTGTCCATCTGAAGCCCTTGTGTCGACCCTTAGCAGGCCAGTTTCCCACCATGACGGAGCCTCCTCCATGTTCCCCGTGTCTTAC
>NW_022973053.1:0-213 GCF_012274545.1 Fukomys damarensis
GCGTGTTCCTGGGTGGGTGGGGGGTGCGTGCGTGTGTGCGTGGGTGCGCGTGCGTGTGTGCGTGGGTGCGCGTGCATGTGCGTGCGTGGGTGGGTGAGCGTGCGTGCGCCTGCGTGCGTGGTTGCGTGCATGCGTACGTACGTGCATACTTCCGTGAGTGCGTGCGTATGTGCGTATGTGCATACATATATATCTGTCCTTCGTTTAATTCCT
>NW_022973054.1:0-1818 GCF_012274545.1 Fukomys damarensis
ATCTTTAATCAACTTGGATTTTAGTTTAGTGCAAGGTGAAAGATAGGGGTCTAGTTTTAATCTTCAACAAGTTGAAACCCAGTTTTACTGACACCACTTATTAAAGCAGTTATCTATCCTCTAGTGAGGATGGTTGGCTCCTTTGTCAAGGATGGGGTAGCTGAGTACATCTGGAGTTGTTTCTGTATCTTCCAGTCTATTCCACTGATCATGGCTTTGTTGTTTTTATAGTAACATGCTGTTTTTATGACAGTGGCTTTGTAGTATAGTTTCAAGTTAGGGATTGTGATATGCCCCTCTATATCTCTGTTGTCTAGAATTGCTTTTCCTATTTTAGGTCTCCCCCTGTTCCAAATGAATTTTTGGATTGTTTTCTCAAGTTCTGAGAAATATACTCTTGGGATTTCAATTGGGATTGCATTGACTCTCTGTAGCAGTTTTGGTAGCATGGCCATTTTGACTGTGTTGGTTCTTCCTACCCAGGAACAAGGGGTGTCTTTCCTTTTTCTTGCATTCTCTTCAGTCTCTTTTTTCATGGGGTTGTAGTTCTCAATGTAGAGGTCTTTTGCTTCCTTTCTTAGTTTGATTCGTAGACATTTCATTTTTTGAATGCTATTCTGAAAGAGATTGTTTTCCTAATTTCACTCTCAGGGAGTCTGTTATTTGTGCATAAGAAGATAATTGATTTTGGGGTGTTTACCTTGTATACAGCTAGTCTACTGAATCTGTCAATCAAGTCTAGATGTGTTTTGGCAGAGTTTTTTGGATCTGTGTAGAGTATCACATCATATGCAAATAATGACAGTTTAACTTCTTCCTTTCATATGTTTGTTGCTTTTATTTCCTTTACTTGTCTAATTGCTATGGCTAATGATTCCAAAACTATATTGAACAGGAGTGGTGATAATGGACAGCAGCAAATCAACGTATGAAAAAAATGCTCAACATCACTGGTCATTCACAAAATGCAAATGAAAGCAACACTGAGATTGCACCTCACTCTATGAAGAATGACTGCTATTAAGAAATCAACCAATAAAAAATTCTGACAGGGTTGTGGGGAGAAAGGAACACTTCTTCATTGTTGTTGGGAGTGCAGGCTTGTGCAACAACTGTGGAAATCTATATGGAGATACCTCAAAACACTAGGATTAGAGGCCTCATTTGACCCAGCTATCCTCTGCTAGTTATCTTTCTAAAAGAATTAAAATAATCAAACCCAGTGATATATGCTCACTCATGTTTATAGCAGAACAGCTTGTAATAGTTGAAACTTAGAGACAGCCCAATTACCCATCAACTGGAGACTATAAAAAAGATGTGTTTTTTAAAGATGAAATGGAGTAATACTCAGCCATAAAGAATGAGAAACTAGAGATATTTCAGTTGATGCACATTGAGGCCATATTCTTAAGTGCAATTTATAGGACACATATGTGTAAATACCAAATAGTTTCTCTGTTATGAAAAAATAAAAAATGTAAATAAGGGTTAAAATGTATCACTGATATTGTGTAATAGGAAGAAAATGTCTAAAGTAGTAGAGGAAGTGGGAGGGGTAGGTGAAAGGTAAGAAGGGAAAAGAACACATACAATAAAAAGAATAAAATGGAAACATGTCATTGTAAATAGGGAAGGATGGAGGGGGTGAAGGGAGGGATGGTGTATGGGAAAAAATAAAAACCAAGATATGTCATGTAAAGGTACAAGATCCCAGTAATGTTTATAATTGTATTATATACCTACAATGTACCAGTAAACTTAATGGAAAAAATACCAAGAGTATGTTAGAGGTAAATCATGACTTCTCATAGTGTG
>NW_022973055.1:0-669 GCF_012274545.1 Fukomys damarensis
GCATTTCATGAAGTTACTGTTTCTAATCCTGTGCAAGAAGCAACTACTCCTCTGTTAGTTTTATCACACAGCTAACAATGAAGCCCTTACTTTCAGACTCTACTTCTAATTCTAGCTCTATTTTGGTGTCCTAACCACCTGCAGTAACTTTATCCCCTGAAATCTAAGCCTCTAAATCCATCTATAAGAGTTGGAGTTAATTTCTTCAAAACTCCTATTAATGTTCATATTTCGACCTTCTTCCAAGAATTACTAACATTGTGACTCACATCTAGAATGGTGACCGTATCCAGAAAGCTTTCAATCTCCTTTACCCAGATCTGTCAAAGAATCACACTATCTATGGCCCTTCACAATATATTCTTCAAGTAGTGAGACTTGAAAGTAGAAATTATTCTAAGATCTGTAGGCTGTGGAATGTGTGTGAAGTTAGCTGTCAATAAATTAACATTAATTTCCATGTACGTCTTCCTAAGTGTTCTTAGCTGAACACACCAGTCATCAGTGATCAGTAATATTTTAAAATGATTTTTTTTCCCCCTGGGGACTCAAGAATAGGCTTAAGGGCAGGGATTTAGCTCAGTGGTTCCGCAGTACAAGGTCCTGAGTTCAATCACCGCTACAAAAAAAAAAAAAAAAAAAAAAAAGGTTTAAAAAAATCAGAAAATT
>NW_022973056.1:0-210 GCF_012274545.1 Fukomys damarensis
CCCTCACAATGCTCCCATTTGCTATGAACACACGTATTCTATTGTTAGCAAGATATCACTTGCCATAATAACTTTTTTGTGTATCGGGCATCGAACTCTGGACTTTGCGCTTGTGAAGTAGGCGGGAGAACCAGTGAGCTAAATCCTTGGTTCAACTATAACAATGTTTTAGAAAATGTAAACATTTAGGTCTGGGGATTTAGCTCAGTG
>NW_022973057.1:0-206 GCF_012274545.1 Fukomys damarensis
ATAACAGGTGAGGCATGGGAAAAAAGGAGGGCAGTTTCATGTCCCAGAGAGTACACTGGCTCTACTCTGTGTGGCGTTTATGAGGAAGGTCCCAGAGGAGCGCTCCCCGCACTCTCTCGCTCTCTCTCTCCTTTGATCCTGAACAGCCTCCTCGGGTGTGGAGGGCAAAGAAAATAGCGGTGTTTCATGGAGAAAGAAAAAAGATG
>NW_022973058.1:0-243 GCF_012274545.1 Fukomys damarensis
GTTAATATGAGAAAACATGTGCATTGCCTTACTTAATGGAAACACTATCCAAATTATGAAAATCTGAAGAAATCATTAATTAGTGCTGCCAAATCATGCCTGTTTTTTACATGCATTGCTTTGTGCTTGTTTCTTTAGATGGCATCTGACAATAGCATTTTAAATGGATGCACTCAGGGTTGAAGAGCAGTTTGTGTTGCAGACAGGAGATTGGGACCCAGCAGGGCCTTGGAGGACCTGGAG
>NW_022973059.1:0-230 GCF_012274545.1 Fukomys damarensis
TTTCTTGTGAAAGCCTCTTATGGCCCGCAGAGCGAGGTCAGTTTTAAAATTTTGACTATGCAGTCCCAGGCTGGAATTGTTTTGGTTTCCAGATGTTTGTAGGCAGCATCGGGCTGGTGACAGTGAGCAAGCATTGGCCTTGGGGTTCCCAGAAGAGACCAACCCAAGTCTCTTTGTATTTTCCCTGCAGGTGCAGTGTGCAGCTGCTGTCATCGGGGCTTTTACACAGT
>NW_022973060.1:0-221 GCF_012274545.1 Fukomys damarensis
AGGCTAATCTGTAGGTGTGTATCACATCGCCATGATCCAGTCACCTCCAAAAGTCCCACCTATGAGTGCATGAGGCTTACATCTAGATATGGGCCATACCAAGTTTATCTAGTCCGATCTCTCTTATTTATGACCCAGTGCCCCATGCTATTATTAAGCTCTGCTCTTCTTTATTGACATATTGCTTAGTTCGTGTAGGACCCTTATATACATTTGCACAA
>NW_022973061.1:0-200 GCF_012274545.1 Fukomys damarensis
ACCTTACCGCATGAGGGCAAGTCGCCATGGGAGAGTGAAAACTGGCTGTTTGTGGCTTTTTTTTGGGGGGGGTTGCTGGGTATCTAACTCCAGACTTTGTGCTTGCAAGGCAGGCGCGGAACCCACTGAGCTACCCTGGCCTGTGGCCTTCTATAATGTTTTGATTACAGCAGACTTAGAACAAAGTGACTTTGTTGTGA
>NW_022973062.1:0-390 GCF_012274545.1 Fukomys damarensis
TAGAAGCCATGAAGGCCCAGCATAAGAAAGAAATGGAAACAATGATTGCCCAGCAGAAAAAAGAAATGGAATCCATAAAACAGATTCAAGCAGATATCCAGGAGATTAAAAACTCTATTAAAAGTGTACACAACAGAATAAAAGAATGTGAAGACAGAATCTCAGCTATAAAAGACAGATTTGGAGTCAGTGACCATGAAAGAGGTCTCTTAAAAACAGTAAGGGATCATAAGAAATCGATCCAACAACTCCTACATGATGCAAAGAAGAATAAAACAGACCAATAGGACTCCATGAAGTAGCAGGACAAAATACAAATGACTTTAAAAAGCTGTTCACAAAATTAAAGACAGAAAACTTCCCAAATAGAGGGGAAGAATTTGACATAGA
>NW_022973063.1:0-211 GCF_012274545.1 Fukomys damarensis
ATTTATCAAGCTAAATCATATTCTGAGACCTAAAATATGTCTCCAGAAAGTTCAAGAGATTGACGCCTCAAAAATTATGGTTCCTTATTACAAAATGATTAAATAATAAATCAATTTAAGAAACATATCTGGAAAATGTCCAGATACTTACTAATTGAATAATATATTTCTAAATAAAACATGAATTTAAGAAAATTACATAGAAAAATGG
>NW_022973064.1:0-294 GCF_012274545.1 Fukomys damarensis
TTAATTAACAGAGTTGTGCCATGATCATACAGCTTAATTTTAAAACTTTTTCTTTATCTCCCCCAAAACTTTCAGATTTATTATCAATTGTTTCCAATTTTCACAATTTCCCCCTTTAATTCTAGGCAATCCCTAGTTTACTTCCTGACACTATTGTGGACATTTTCCCCATTGTGGGAATTTCACAAAAATGGGATCATCCAACGTGTAATGCCTTGTGAGTTTCTTTATTTCTTTACTTAGCACAGTATTATTATTATTATTATTATTATTATTATTATTATTATTATTATT
>NW_022973065.1:0-1804 GCF_012274545.1 Fukomys damarensis
AAATGGTTCAGAAATTGTACATGGAATCTAATAAAGAGGACATGAGCAGATGCATAAAACTTGTTCTCTGACTTAACCATTAACATTCGATAGGACTTTATGCCAAAGAAGTATCCTGCCTGAATTTTAGCACTCTCTTTGAAGTAGAAACAAAACTGCTTTAACTAGCTCATAAAAGAGTTGTCATAGGCACCAGATTAGAAATATAAAAGTACTCCCTATCCTTTAGGGCACTGTATAAATGTAAGATAGAACCATTACTTTCCTATCACAGTTCACCAGAAATGAATTTCATGTTTAACAGCCTTACTTTGTTGAGCATTTTCTTATTGAAATTGCCACCTACAGTTGCAATTAGACTTTTGTGTTCTCATTTTAGATCTTTATGTAGTGATTATAGAGTGCTTTGAAATCCATAGAAAAAATGAGAGCCAAAACCTGTCACGTAAAGGTACAAGATCCCAAGGATGAATGTAACTGTACCATATACCTAAAATGTACCAATAAACTCAATGAGAAAAAAAGAAATTGCAATTGTAACTTAAATGATGAAATAACTCACAGAATGACATTCTTTCTACATCACTGTTTCTACCACAAATTTGCTTTTCCCTTAGTGAATGTTGAAATGCGTCACCTATGCTTCCTTTAAATATCTTCTAAGCTTATTCACTGAGGTATCTCTCATATTGTAAAGCATGTACACTTTGTGTAAAAACAATTTTTACAGACATTCTATTATGCACCTACCACTCAGATCAAAACTTGGAACTTTCAAAGGGGCACAGGCTTTTTTTGTCCTCTCTTAGTCAATAGCTTCAAACATAAATACCAAGTACATGTTTAAAACATCAAATTAATTTATGATTAAAATATTCTTATTTATATACATTAGATGCTTTGGTAAAAAATTACGTCCTATATATTCCAATCAACAGACCCATCAAACAAATATCTGTATCCACTACTGCTCTAGATACAAGCTTACCCTTCTCTTATCTTTATCTCTATATATGCCTATCCATTTAAAAAGAAACAAGCACTTAGTGAATTTGGAATGTAGAAAGAATAATAAGACTAACACCCACAAGACCAGAAGAATGATGTATTTTTATATTTTTATGCAAAACAGTGGGCAGATTTATTTTGAGTATATCCAGTTGACAGTATTTAAATGCTAAGTTGTTTGTAACCAACTGTAGGCAGGAGATAAATATAAATAAAACTTTGTGAAGAAGGAGGCTATGTATGACTTATGCAAGAGCAACTATGCATTAAGATTGGGAAGTTTGGTCAAATTTGGAAAGTAGAGAATAAAGCATTTAAGAGTAATGGAAAATTAATAAGGAAGTAGTATGAGCTTTATATGTTCACGAAATAGCATCAAATAGAATATGTAATATAAATGATGTTACCTTTCTCATTGCTGAGAAAAAATACCCAACACCTGCAAGTTAAAGGAGGAAGATTTTATTTTTCCTCGCAGTTTGTAGAGGAACTTAGCCAGGTAGTACTTAGTTAGTACTAAGTACTTAGTACTTACCTAGTTCCAAGGTAGGGTGGCATGACAGAGGGGAAATCACAGAGGAGAAACAGTCCATGGAAGAGCAAGAAGTAGCAAACAGCAAGCAGGAGTAAAGTAAGCCACCCATTTCTCTTCTATCCCATGGAGGATTGTAGCCCCTCATGCCAAGGATGGGCTGTGCCATCATCCACACTCAAAACTATGCTAAACCCATCAGTGGACTAATTTAGTACCATAAACCCTTAACTCTACACCCTAGATCCAGCCACCTCTGAAAAG
>NW_022973066.1:0-213 GCF_012274545.1 Fukomys damarensis
TAACTTTCATCTGTACCCTTGTTATGAAACCTTCACACGTGTGTCCCTGAATTCAGTGTGCCACTTGAGCAAGAAAATCAAACTCAAGAAGGGACTTGTGAGTTGATAGCCAGTCTATAAGAAGCACAGGTATTATTGGCATTCAAGATGGGACAGTCCTGTTCAGTTGAGCCCTCGACCTGTGGGATTATCCTCAGGCAGAACTCAACAAAG
>NW_022973067.1:0-206 GCF_012274545.1 Fukomys damarensis
GACATCACACAGAAACTATATGAACTCACAGCACTTTGGAACAGTCCTTTAAAAAGAAAAACAGAATTTATCCCTGGGTTTCTTCTGGTCTCCCATCTGTCACTGTCCAAGCTTTTTTCAAGGAAAATTAACTTTCCCATACCTGATTCTGAGTTGTATTTTTCAGCCCCTTTGTGTAGCTACTGGGAGGAATATCTCAAACATGA
>NW_022973068.1:0-603 GCF_012274545.1 Fukomys damarensis
GATAGAACATAATCTAGGAGGCAAATCTTTAACAAATCTAAAGCTTATTTATTTATTTATTTTTTTACTGGGGATTGAACCCTGGACCCTGGGCTTGCAAGGCAAGCAGCGGCACCAAATTTAACTCAGTGGTTCTGCTGCCTGCCTCACAAGCGCAAGGTCCCAAGTTTGATCCTTGGTACACACACAAAAAAGTAAGCATATATTCAAATTATTTTGAAAGACACATGAGGATACTGAGTTGCCAGCTCAGAGCTGATTGGTAATCTGGTGTGAAAATGTTATTTCACAGATCCTTGCAAATGCTTTTTCTATTATATTGCACTACTTTCAAGCATATAAACATCATCCACCCCATAAATATTTAAGGCCATCTTGACATCTTTATCTTAGATTAATTCTTTCAGAAGGTTAATGTTTTATTTTTCATCAGAAGGTACCATCAATCTTTTCCACAATTTCTTTATGGCATTTTTCATGTCCTTATTCCAGAAAGTATAAATCATAGGATTGAGCAAAGGAGCTAACATCATGCAAAACATGGCCACGAGTTTATCAAAGATGTAAGCAGATGGAGGTCGTGCATACATAAAAATGCATGGA
>NW_022973069.1:0-1147 GCF_012274545.1 Fukomys damarensis
AAAGCTTTGGTAAACAGGTTTTGATGAACTTTTATTTGTGTGCATAAATGATTTCAGGCAAAGAAGAGGCCTCAGTAAACTGACAAATACGCATTCAAAATGCTTATTTTAATAAACAAATAAAAGATTTGGTTGTCCAAGGCTGTAGTCCAAAGCTTAGACCAGAAACTTTTAATATACATGGCTTAATTCACTTAAAAATACTCAACTCTCTTTTCAACTGTATAAAAGCAGTATTTTTCCTGGCAAGTCTGTCTTAGTTCCTGGAGCACGTGGAATTTAAACTGCACAGGAGATGACCGCAGCCACAAACCCTGCCGCCCTAACTCAGCCTTCCTGGCCGCCTGTGCCAGCCTATCTTCTTGCTGCAGCTCAGGCCTCCTTACATTGCCAATCATAACATTTCTTTCCTTTGCTCTCAACAGATTCAACTTTTTGTTAGCCTCAACTTGAAAAGTCTCTAGACTAGAGAAAGCAACAGATACCTCACTTGCACCAATAGCCAATAAATAAATAAATACAAACGACAGAGAACTTTATATAATATATATGAAATGTGCATCCAGTATAGTGCCAATCTAATTTTTTATTTAGGTTTACAATATGAATGTAATGCAGGATTTGTTTTAGAAAAAAAACCTGCTCTTAATTTTTGTAAGAAAACAAGTTCCATTCAACAATTTTGCTCAGCAAGCTTTTATGTAACTTGTCCTAAGGACACTTCTAAGCAGAAAAATATGTTAATATTTTATTCTTTTGATTTATCTATAAAATATTTCTGAGACAGTGCCTGGGATGGAATCAGCTCTTTGGTTATTTTCCAGCTGTGCAAATTTTTCTGAAAGGTCAAAAACTACCACCCTATGAGCTACATTCACAAAATCATTGTGAATTGATGTTTATTGTATTTAACTTGAGGTACAGGTAAATATTTTAGTATGATTCTTGAGGTGGAGATAAATATTTCAATATGGTTCTGTAATTCTGCAGAAAAACTTATTTTATGTAAGCAAAGGAGTGACTTAAAATGCACAGTAAAGTGCCATATTACTCGACAATTTCAACTATACAAATTGCAGGTGGATTCTGGCTGTTAAAGAACAAACGAGGTGGTGAACACATTTGCAAGTTTATTTCTTTCAGTATT
>NW_022973070.1:0-240 GCF_012274545.1 Fukomys damarensis
ATGCCTAGATTTGATTCTTAGAAACTTCACTCTTAAGAAATGAGAACCTTTATTTATTATGACGTTTTCTCCAGTTGCCTCTCACTTCCAGATTCTGACTTCAGAATAATAAATTTGAAGGATGAATAGTATAAACATGCAATTAGTTCTTTGGTCTCAATTACTATTTTATTATTATTTTTTATTTATTTATTTTTTGGTACGTGGGATTGAACTTGGGTCCTTGCGCTTGCAAGGCAG
>NW_022973071.1:0-2760 GCF_012274545.1 Fukomys damarensis
ATGGGTCACAGTTTGATAGTAGAAACTTAAACAGTAAGTTAAAATAGCAAATGATTATATGTAACATATGTAAGCATAACTGCTCAGGGAGCAGTATAAAAGTTAAATTTGACTGAGTCAACCTGGCTGTCTTGAGAGCCTCCCAGAGGACTGGCTAACCACACTTCTGAATGTGTGTGGGTGGGTCACAAAGGCATGATCTTGTGTACTATATCTGTTCTCTCAGCCCTTCCCCTCTCTGGTACTGTCCTCCTGCTTTGCTTCCCAGCTATCATGAACTAATCAAATTTGCTCCGCCAGGCCCTGCACCATGGTGTTGTTGCTGCAGAGCCAGCCTACCATGGACTGAATCCCCTTAAACCACGAGCGAAATTAAAAATATCCTTAAGTTGTATGTATCAGGTACTTAGCGTGTCTCAGCAATGGGAAAGTTAAACAGTGCACCCAAGATGAGAGCTGTCTTCTCCCAACTGGTTAGTAAAGAATCACATCTTCAAATTTAGTGCCACCCTAAATCATGAAAAGGCCTAATTAATTTGAGAACAACAGCAGGTTCACTTTGCCCTAGCTTGTTCACCATCATCCATAGCCTCCTTGTTCCCTGACAGCTATTTCATGAGGAGTTATACAATTTCAAATCACATAGTAGTATTCAATCAGAATGACTGAAACCGACTCTGAGTGGATTTGCAATGAAATTTAAACCATTTATAATGTTAAATTTTTAGGATATATGGGTATGGACATTAGAGAAACAGGAAGTCTATTGAAAATCTCTGAGAACACAATATTTGTGCCATTTTCATAAGTAAATGGATCGGGTTAAAAAGTACATATGGAAGTATGAGTAGTATGCTTTGGTAATTCGTGGTATATTTAAGCTTCCAAGGTATCTGTTTATGTCATCAGTGTTTAATCCACAGCAGTAATTCCAAATCCCAGGTGTTAGGTGCTGGGTGGCAGGTTCCTTTCAGTGTTTTCCAAGGACTGTCTTCATACAGATGGGTTTGAGTCTAAGCAGAATCCCGCATAACTTAGGGATTGAATCATCTAAGACAATCCATCCAGTCTCAGGCAAGCGGATCTAAAAGCAGGGGCTCTCCTGGCCACAGAAAGGAGGCCAAGGAGTGGCACTGTCAGCATCTAATGCAACCCCACTGGTATTATTCTCTGTGTTGACAATCACTGTCAACAATGCAGTGGAACAGAAAGGAACACAATGAAAAGGAATTCTCCTTTGCCTTCATTGTAATATATTAACGTATAACCATAACTGTGCCCTGACTGCTGACAAATCAAAACTGATATTCAAAGTTTCACTTTTTTGCCACTCTATAAAACACGTGGGGAAACAAGATAGTTAAAAATCATCAACTTATTCCCCCAGGAAATTTCTCTGTTGGAATAAATCTCTATCTGAGCAAGTAGCTCTAATTTTAGATTAGCTGTAAATATAATTTGACCTTATTTTTTATCCTATAAATTGAGATAATTTTCTGAATATTATTGGTAGTTTTTGTACTGGAGGTTCAGCATCTAAATCATGTAATGCACACATACCGACACACATGATCATACGTGCACACACATCAACACATACAGGTACACACACACACACACACACTCACACACTCACATTTCAATCCCCCTGTTAAGGTGAAGAGAAAGATGCAACAACTTGCTATGATATACTGAAGAAATACTGTTAGATACTCTGAGTTTGTAGAAACATTTGGAGAATGAGGAAAGCATTTCAAAACAAAAATTTTAACAGATGAAATATAAATACTTTAAAGCACCAAGTATTCACAGTTGTTATTAATACTGTATTTTATAATCTCCATTATTTATTTATTTACTTTTGAGACAGGGTCTCACTATGTAGTTGAGACTGACCTGGAACTTACTATGTAGCCCAGGCTGGTCTCAAACTCACAGCGATCCTCCTTCCTCAGCCTCCTGAGTGCTGGGATTACAGGTGTGCACTACAACTGGCTCTAGTCTCCGTAATTTATAAGAAATACACATTTAATTTGCCATGTGTGTGGGTGTGCGTCTGTGTGTGTGTGTGTGTGTGTGTGTGCGTGTGTGTGATGAACATCAAATTCAGGGCCTTGGCAAAGGCTATGCAAGTATTCTACTGACTATCTCCCCAGCTCTGAATCTTGCCAATATCTTAAATGAAGCGATAGTTGAATCCAGCTAAGGTAAATAGCTTCACGCCTCTTACACAAATGCTGAGACTTAGAAATAGCAAACAAATTTGCCAAAGGCAGCAGCTAAAACTAAATGAGGAGTATGTTCTGTACTTTCTCATACTTTGTCAATATCCTAATCACTATAGTATATGCCAATGTACTACTGGCACATAATGGGAAGTGACATTGGCTATTCAGGTGAGGATGGAACATAACAAAAATATAGTTCATGAGGCATCCTCATTACCTACTAGGAAGTCTTAAAAGTCATGTGTTTTATCAAAACAACAGGCACTTTAAGGTCATTACTTTTATACCTAAGAATCATAATGGATTCCTCAGCAAAATGTCATAACTTCATTAATGCTATATTTATTCTTCTCATGAGCTACCTGCCTTCTGGTTTCCTGCTTTCTTTGCAGCATTTTGCTCCCTGTAATATGGAATATCTCTAGTCTAAAATCAACTGAGGTGATAGGAATTCTCCTGCATTTTCCAACACATCTACCTGTACTGTATGTAGATCCATAGGAGAATGTTGTAAAGACAGTGTGTCAGGACA
>NW_022973072.1:0-224 GCF_012274545.1 Fukomys damarensis
TACTTGGGGATAGGTTCAGTTTGACGTTAGAACACAAACGCACTTTTTCGAGGGCTTCTGCCGATTACAGTGCTGATTTCCCCGGGAAACAGCTTCTCTCGCTGCTTAGCCGTTTAAAGCCAAAGAGGTCAGTTTCATGAATGTGAAGTACTCCACAGAGGAAGGTGGTGCAACTCTGTGACTTTACCAGTGAAGTCCACTTCTTAGGGGGAGTACAACTGTAG
>NW_022973073.1:0-318 GCF_012274545.1 Fukomys damarensis
CAAAAAAAAAAGAGATAGATTAAAACAATAAATTATACACATGCTCAAATTTCAATGATATAGCTCTAATTTCATTTAAAAAAGCTTTATTGAGAAATATTTCATGTCAACCTAAAACTCGAAGAGTGCCTATGTTTGTGTGTGCGTGCGTGTACCTCTGGGTATTTCGGAGGACCGAATGCAGCCTCCACACTGAGCTACCGCCCCCACCACGTTTTTAGTTTTCATTGGGACACAGGGTCTCACACAATTGCCAATTTCCCGAGTGGGCTTAAACTTCTGATCCTCTGGTCTCAGGTTCCTAGAATGCTGGGATTA
>NW_022973074.1:0-277 GCF_012274545.1 Fukomys damarensis
GCGGCACAGCCCCGACTCCGGCGTCTTCACCTGTGCAGGAAGCCGGGGGACGAGCCGGCGCTTTGGGCACGGTAAGTGCGTGTGTCCCGGCAAGAGAGCACCTGCCTGGACGAAGAGGGCTGGGGGGCTGGGAGTTGTGATTAGGAGGGGCGAGTGTCTGGCGGGAGAAGTGCAGCCCGGCGGCGACGGCGGGTGAGGTGGTGCGGTCGGGCTAAGGGGTTGGCCAGTCACCACCCTCCGGACTCGAGTCGGCCTGTGCGGTCTCTTGCGGAGTATG
>NW_022973075.1:0-225 GCF_012274545.1 Fukomys damarensis
GCGAGGGCAGGAGAACGTCCCCCACACCTCACCAGGTACCCTACTCTATGCAACGTCCTTTACCACAAACTGGAAACTTCTAGAAAGCACTTCCCTGAAGGCTGCCACCAGTCCTGGATAATTAACCCGTGGGACCCCAGTGCACAGCCAGCAGGGCAGAGACACAGGCCACAACCTGCCTGGTGTCTGAGAAGGGGGCGGTCCGTGGGGCCGAGCTGCAGGCCG
>NW_022973076.1:0-217 GCF_012274545.1 Fukomys damarensis
TGTTTATCGCGTCGTTCCGGAAGGGAGGCATCTCCTATGAACTGGTGGGTAGAACTGTCTCTTTCTGACAGCCGTGAGAGAACCTGTTTGTGGCATTTTTCTCATCTCCCGGCAGTTTGGAAACCATCTTGGGGTACCCGCAAGTTTTAGAAACACTGTCCCACCTCTGTCTTTATGGTCTTCTCTCATTCTTGCACTGTATGTGTCTGTCTCCTCG
>NW_022973077.1:0-476 GCF_012274545.1 Fukomys damarensis
AAATCTGAGAAGGTCTTCCCACACACTCAAATGAGCATGCAGCTCTCCCTTGACAGTTAACAAGCAACTCTGGAAGTTCAGAGTCCAGGGGCACACTGAGGACTGCACATTTTCTCTGGAGACAGACATTTTTCAGACAGAACTGCTCTGTGGGAACAACTTTAATTCTGTATAATTAGGGAATGAGATGGATGGAGCACAGAAGCCCAGATGATGCAATCTCAGTGTGTAAGACCCAGACTTTGGACAATTAGCAGGGCCTGGGAATATGGAAAGCTGGTATTAAGTGTCTTGGAGGAGGAAATAGCCGTTACCACAGAGACCAGTCTAAAATACAGAGGAATGGGGCATACTGCAGATGCCGGACACAGAAAGAAAATTAAGAATAGCTGAGGAAAAAGATAACTCCTCCAACCATGTTTGACTACTGATTTTACTAACTCCTCGTAAGGGATATAGAAAGTGAACAGAAAAAA
>NW_022973078.1:0-497 GCF_012274545.1 Fukomys damarensis
TTTTTTTTTGATGGTATTGTGAAGGGAGTTGTTTCTCTGGCTCCTCTTTCAGTGAGTCTGTTTTATATTTACAGAAAAGCTATTGATTTTTGAGTGTTGACCTTTTATCTAGCTACTCTACTGCATTTGATCATTAAGTCTAGAAGACTTTTGATGGAGTACTTGGAGTTTATTATAGAGTATCATGTTGTGTACAGATGATGACAATTTAATTTCTTTGTTTACTATATTTATTCTTTTCATTTCTTTCGCTTGTGTAATTGCTGTGACTAATGTTTCCAAAACTATATCCAACAGGAGTGGTGATAGTGCACATCCTTTTCTTGTTCTTCATTTTAGTATAAAGGATTTCAAATTTTGACTATTAAGTATGATATTGGCTATTGGTTTTTCATAGATAGCTTTTATCAGATTGAGAAAGAGACTATTCCAATTTTCTATAGGACTTTTATCATGAATTGATACTGCGTTTTGTTGAACACTTGTTCTGCATCTAT
>NW_022973079.1:0-250 GCF_012274545.1 Fukomys damarensis
GCCACAGGCACAGACCCTAAGCCCTGCTCAGAGGGCAGCACTGGGCCACACCCTGCAGGGGGCACCAGCCGGGCCCAGTGACAGCGGACTTCCATGCCGTGATGCATCAAATCTGCTAAGCATCCAGTGCCACCTCAGGAAACAAAGCCCAGACATGAGGTGGAAGTCAAAAGGGACTTAGGGGGCTGGGGACTTAGCTCAGTGGTGCCGCCACCTGCCTCGCAAGTGCAAGGTCCAGAGTTTGATCCCT
>NW_022973080.1:0-237 GCF_012274545.1 Fukomys damarensis
TTTAGCTTCTCACACATCATCACAAAAGACTTGTTGCTTCCAAGGAGGGGCTGTTGATGATGTGGCTGATTTCAGAGGCTCAACAATATCATGGCTTCTAGAGGGAAGAGCTAGAATGTAGCCTTTTGAAACGAGGTATTTGTTGTACAGTCAGTTAAGCATAGCTGTTGTTGTCTTTTAATGGGAAATACAGTCAAAGGAAGGCAAAGATAAGAATTTTACTAAAAGCTACAACTT
>NW_022973081.1:0-201 GCF_012274545.1 Fukomys damarensis
GTGTGTGTGTGTGTGTGTGTGTGTGTGTGTGTGTGTGCCTGGTCCTTATCCTTGGACATGTGTTTTCATGGTTGCAGTCAGAGTTCTCATCCTGTTTTTCATTTGACATTAACATAAACATTTCTCAAAAGTCTAATGACTCAACATTAAGTCAATTGAGTTGGTGCCCTGAAATTTGCTAAATAGGCTTATATTATTGGG
>NW_022973082.1:0-394 GCF_012274545.1 Fukomys damarensis
GTCAGTACATATCAGTTATAACCATCAATGTCAATGGGCTCAACTCACCAATCAAGAGAAATAGCCTGGCAAAATGGAATAAGAAGCAAAATCCAACAACATGTTGTATACAAGAAACACACCTAGTGCAAAAAGAAGCCCATAGATTGAAAGTGAAAAGATAGAAAACAATTCTCCATGTGACAGGAGCCCAGAAAATAACAGGGGTAGCAATCTTATTTGCAGACAAAGTAAATTTCAAACCAAAACTGATTCTAGTATTATTGATGTAGGATGGTACTGTATCATACCTCTATGAATGTAAAATATCTTGTACCTGCTCTATGATACCTAGTAGGGACCGTGCTTTATCAGAGCTACGTTTAATGATATTACTCTAGAATGTTCTCTTTCC
>NW_022973083.1:0-2288 GCF_012274545.1 Fukomys damarensis
CAGCAGTTTGCTTTGTTTAGTTTGGAATCAACAGACGTGGGAGGCATCTAGTCTCATCCTGAGATAACAGGGCACAAAAAGACCCCCTAGCTCAAAAGTTTTGTAAACTACATGATTGTAAAGGGCAAAAGAACCATTGTTAACTTTGTTTTCCTGACCAGGAATGCCCCTTCTCCCGAGCTAGAATAGCTGGCTACCTAGCCGAACCTTAAAGGTAAACCCCCCTAACAACAAAGTGCTACAACTGGGTTGAAATTCAACTGTCTTGCAGCCATGATATGTATATCAGCAAAGTGGATTGTGAAAATGAAATGTAACCACCCGAATGAAATCAAGGCTGTAAAACCCTATAAAAGAGGGAGTGGTAACCCAGTGTGGGGTTCAATCAGGGTGCTGCTTTTAGGTATGATTGACCCTTGTCAACAGAATAAACTTTTTTTATTTTACTTCCATTCTACGCCTCTCTGTGCGTGTCACTTAATCACAACGTGTGAGGGATGGAATAAAAATGTTGTGGTTTTAATACAGCATACATTAAGTTGTTATCAGTTTAAAATAGCCTATCAAAACTATAAGATGTTTTATGTAAGCCTCATGGTAACTACAAAGCAAAAATATGTAATAGATATATAAAAGATAAAATTAAGGAATCAAACTACACAAGTACAGAAAATCACCCTGTTACAAAGGAAGGCAGCAAGAAATGAAAAAAGAAGAGCATTCCCACAACACCCCTTACAATAGCTAAAATAATAAAATGAGTTAAATATACATAACGAAATACCATTCAACCATAAAAAAATAAAACCCTCTCACTGCAGCAACATGAATGAAACTGCAGGTCATTATGTTAAGTGAAATAAGCCAGACACATAAAGACAAAATGTTCTCACTCACGTGTGGAAACTAGTAAGATGATATGCAGAAGAATGGAATGGTAGAGTTGTGACTAGAGACTGGGAAGAAGGGAGGAAAAAAGTTAATAAAGGGCAGCAACGTACACTTAGAGTGGGGAAACTCCTGGTTCTTCTGTATAACAGTAGGGTAATTATAGGTTCGAACAATGTATGATGATATTATTTCAAAATGACTAGAAGAGTGTGAAATTCCCAATACATTAAAAAATGACTGATTGTGAAAATAGAAGTGATTAAACAGTATTTGATTACTGAATTACCATTATGTACTCCATAAAAATATACAAATACTATGTCTCAACAAAGACAAAACAAATAAAAACCCAAAGGAATGCAAACACTTGGGAAACAACAAAAGGGCAGTAGTAGGTCCTTTACTGAAACCTCTACAAACAGTGAACTCTGAATAAAGTGAACAAGGAATAAAAGTATCAGGGGTAGGCATGCAAATTACATAAATGAATATCATTAGCCTAAAGGACCTGGGTCTGACAGCAACTCCCCTTAAAGACTGCAATTTACTGGTTATGTACCAAGTCTAGACTTCTGAGAAATCTGCCAGATGTAGCACTTATAATTGTCTAGGATTAGGCGTGAAATGGCAAACATGGATGGGGGTAAGTGGGTGAGTGGGAGTCCAATTTCTGTTTTTACTAGCATAATCATTGCTCCATTGTGTTAGATTTCCCTTGCCTTAAGACAGCTGCCAAATGGAACAGCAGCCTCCATGTTAAAATATGGTTTCTCCCAGCAAAGGGCAGGCTTCTTCTTCCCATCATGCCTCTTCTCCTGCCAAGAGTAACCTGCTACTCGCTACCTTCTATCAGCTAGTGATGTCACAGGCTCCTCTAATCTCTTAATACTACCTCACTCAACTCCACCCCATTTAGGCTAATCCCACCCCACTCCTATAAAAGAGGAGCCATGTTGCTCTCTCTCTGTTCAGAGACAGCTCCCCACATCCTCCCCATAAGAAAGGCTTGTTATGGTCCTGGTTTGGTCCTGGTTTTCGGCTCTTTTTACCTAACACATTGGAGTTGGGATATTTGGAATTTCCTACTCCACCATGTTTTTGGTGACATCATCCCTCAATTATCGTGAAAAGATTTAAATAAAAATCTTACGTATTTATCCATGTAGTTACCATTTCCAGTGCTATTTTAGATCTAGATTTCCATCAGGTATTTTTTCTCCTATACAGATCTCCTTTAGTACTTTTCATAATGCATATGTCCTGATAAATTCTTTGTATACCTAAAAAAATCTCATTTTGACTTTACTTATAATATTTTCACCAAGTATTAAATTCTAGACTGATATATATTTTTTTCTTTTAGTACTGCAATGTTTTTTTTTTTTTTTTTTTTTTTT
>NW_022973084.1:0-207 GCF_012274545.1 Fukomys damarensis
CCCAGAATCAATGATTTGAAGCATTGGGTTCTACCTGGAATAGACGACATGTCCCACTCCTTAGGAATTGCAGGCAGGAGCAAGTTGAGGAGCTCCTCATCCCTGTGTGAGATGGCCAGGACCCTGTATTTCCAGCACAGGACAGTTGAGGTTTATTTTTCCACTATGAAACCTGCACTCACGCAGCTGGCATCCGGTGTAATATGC
>NW_022973085.1:0-201 GCF_012274545.1 Fukomys damarensis
CAATGACTCCTTCACCCGAAACAACTTTCGCACTGCTTCTGAATCACACCCGGTGTGCACACACGGAGGCCTTTCGGATCCTGGAGTTGAACTATCTAGGGAAGAGGCATGCAGGCTACAGGGCCCACAGCCACACCGGTCCGGTGCCGTCCCAGTACCTTTCACCAGTCCTTTGGTAGCTCGGCATCCGTGCCACTCCTT
>NW_022973086.1:0-432 GCF_012274545.1 Fukomys damarensis
ATCCTAGTAAAAGACAATCAAGATCACAACACCGGGAGGCCCAACAGAGCAAATCAAAGAGCCAAGGCAAGAAACTAAAAGGAGAGGACAAAAAATATAAAAAGAGTCAACAAAAGGTCAATAACATGACAATAATAAGTCAGTACATATCAGTTATAACTATCAATGTCAATGGCCTCAATTCACCAATCAAGAGAAATAGATTGGCAGAAAGGATTAAGAAGCAAAATTATCAACAATATGTTGTATGCAAGAACAACACCTAGTGCAAAAATAAGCCCATAGACTGAAAGTGAAAGGATAGAAAACAATTCTGCATGTGACAAGAGCCTAGAAAAAAGGAGGGGTAGCAACCTTATTTGCAAATACAGCAAACTTCAAACCAAAACTGATTAAGAGAGACAAAGAAGGCCACTACATCCTTGTAAAGGG
>NW_022973087.1:0-329 GCF_012274545.1 Fukomys damarensis
TTTAAAAAGTAGTGATACATGCTACAACATGGATAAATTTCAAAAACATTACACTCAATGAAGAAGGCAGACAGGAGAGGTCACATATCAGACTACACCCACACGACATGTCCAGAGTAGGTAAATGCAGAGAGACCAGGAGGCAGTCTCCATGGTTGCTGGGCAAGTGGGGACAGAACAGCTGCTCCATGGAGCGGGGTTTCCTCTGACAGTGACAAAAATGTTTTGGAACTAGGCAGAGGAAGTACTAGTACAGCATGGGGAGAACCAAGTGCTGCTAACTTCTATGCTTCTAAATGGTCTGTTTTATGTTATGTGTCTTTTATTTC
>NW_022973088.1:0-671 GCF_012274545.1 Fukomys damarensis
AAAAAAAAAATCAAGAGCTGGATGTTATCCATGAGAAACTTCCCCTTCTACTGGGTCAGCTGGGTGTTAACTATATTTATAGATGGCCTTCAATCTGGACAGGTCTCTGCAGCCTCTGGACCATTTTTACAGGACTTCTAAAGGAAGATATTATTTGTTTACTTAAAATAGCAGCTGACATTTTCATTGCTTTCTGTTTGCCAGGCACTATGAAGTATGTTTTACATAACTTAAGTCATTTAATTACTTTCCTTGTTCCAGAAAAGACTTGAAGCAATGTATATGAACAATGGTATAAATGTATTTGGTCCATGATACAAAAAATTAAAATAAATCAATCCATCAAAAGAAGAAACTAAACATTGGAGATAGCGGGAAACCAGAGCAAGAGAAAAAGGACAGGAGAAATATGCTGACATGGGAGTATGTCTAATATACTATATACAGGCTGTAAGATCCTAAATGCTGCATCAGAAATGAACTGCCAGGTTCATCCCTGAGTTTCCAAGGGGCCAATGCAAAAAGGGAAAATTTAAAATTCATGACACAATTTATGAGACCTATAAAATAAAAATGAACCAGTGGCTTAGGAAAAGTACCACTGCAGAACTTTTACCAAAGTCTGTTCCTCAAAGGACACTGTGATGTTCTGAACCTTATCCTAGCCAACA
>NW_022973089.1:0-243 GCF_012274545.1 Fukomys damarensis
TTAATTAGTTTTGCTTTGAAATTTGCTTTGTCTTCAAAGAAGACAGCTACCCCTGCTTTTTTCAGGGGTCCTGTCACATGGAGAACTGTTTTCCATCCTTTTACTTTCAATCTATGAGTTTCTTTTTGAACTAAGTGTGTTTCTTGCATACAGTATATTGTTGGATTTTGCTTCTTCATCCATTCTGCCAGTCTATTTCTTTTGATTGGTGAACTGGGGCCATTAATCTTGATGGACATAAGT
>NW_022973090.1:0-365 GCF_012274545.1 Fukomys damarensis
TATGAATGCTTCATCTTTTCTTGGGTAAATTGACATAGAGACTATTTAATTTTGAAGCACACATGAAGAGGTTACAAATACAATGTCCTCTAGGCCTTCTACAAAGCACAAACACATGTTTTTTGCAAAGCCTGGCACATTTGATAGAAATATCAGGTAAGACAAACAAATTTTCTCAGTGGCACATTTATAAAAGGAGACCTAGCAAATAAAATCAAGAGTTTAACAAATACAATGCTCTATCTTGACATCCCAAACCCCTTCATAAAGCTTCAAAGAAAACACACAGAAAGGGTGCCTTACACATGGCTCCACTATCATGGATGAACTGATAGTGGCCCATGAAAGAGCTGGTCGATTTGTCA
>NW_022973091.1:0-228 GCF_012274545.1 Fukomys damarensis
TCCGAGGACAAATGGCAGCATCTCACAGGGGACCCACATTAACAGGCTGACATAGAAGAGGAGCTAGTAAAAACAACAAACTTGGATACAAATAGCAACGATGTCATAAGCCTTTGCCTCTGGGGGGCATGAGGTCAAGAGGGCAGGGATGTTGTGCTGCTGGGTTGGGGCGTTTGGCCTTGTCACCTCCTCTGACTGCAGGGACCAAAGCACGATGCTATGGAAGGA
>NW_022973092.1:0-222 GCF_012274545.1 Fukomys damarensis
TAGTTGACCTCATTAATTAGATGGGTTTATTGGCATCATTTTGCATCAGATTTTCATAGGTGTTATGCTTCTGGATGAATTAAAGAAATGAACACATGAATTATAAAAGGCTCGACTTTTTAACTTCCTGAAATAACAGTGAGAAAAATCATCTCATGCAGTTACTTTCCTTGTTTCCAGAACTGCCCAATAGAAATGTTAGCAAGAAAAGTCACTTATATT
>NW_022973093.1:0-366 GCF_012274545.1 Fukomys damarensis
TTTGCAAATAAAGTTTTATTGACACAGGGCCACACACTTCTGTTTAAACACACTGAGGGCTGTTTTTAAACTCTCTTGGCAGGATTAAGTAGTTACAACAAACAGACAAATAACAAACAAACTTTTACGCTTTTCCCTGGGCGTGGTGGCTCATGCCTGCAAGCCTAGAACTCAGGAATCTGAGGCAGGAGGATTGAAATTTGGAGTCTAGCTTGCGCAATTTAGGGAGACGCAGTCTCAAAACTAAAAGGCGCTGTGGCTGTAGCTCAATGCAGGGGCCCTGGGTTTAATCCTCAGTCTTGACAAAAAAATATACTTTGGCTCTTCATGGAGAGTTTAGCAATTGTCAGTCACTGACCTGGACTA
>NW_022973094.1:0-263 GCF_012274545.1 Fukomys damarensis
TACTTCCACGGCAAAGAACACCTGAGAAACTACATGAATACCAAACCAGCACTACAAGCAATTGTAAACAGTATCCTAGAAAAAGACAATGAAGGTAACAACACCATGAAACCCAACAGAGCAAATCAAATAGGCAGGGCAAGAAACTAAGAGAAGAAGGTGAAAAAGTAAAAAGAGTCAACAAAAGGTCAATAACATGACAATAATAAGTCAGTACATATCACTTACAACCAGCAATGTCAATGGCCTCAACTCACCAATCA
>NW_022973095.1:0-214 GCF_012274545.1 Fukomys damarensis
AATTGTTAAAAATTTGTGTAGTTTATCTGATCCATGCTCTATTACACATCATGCTCTTCCAAATAATGTTATCTGTTTATATAAAAATTTGGGGATGGAATTATTATTGTTGTTATTGATGTAAGTCATTAATCAACAATGATGTATAATGTATTTCCCCCAAAATTCAAGATTTAACTTAAAAATTAATTGTAATTTTGAATTTTTTTGCTGC
>NW_022973096.1:0-563 GCF_012274545.1 Fukomys damarensis
CTTGCAGCCTTCTTCAATGACTGTGTGGAAGGAGAATTCTTCACATTCAGAAGCATTTCTACCTCTATTCCTACAAAATAAGAAAAGAAACATATGTAGAGTACTCCCTCAATCTTTGCTTGTTTATCCCCCAACAATGAGATATTTTCCTTCATTGCTAATCATTCAAATAATGTACACATTAAAAGTACTGTATAGTTACGCTTTTAATGAAGTTAATTACACATTGTAAGACAAAACAGTGGACCGAGGTAGGGAAGAAATTTGCTTGCTGTTACTAAGTATCTTGTTTCCTCTTCACATTCCAACTTACCTCCTGTGAAATACAGAAATTATCAAGTACTTCTCAATATGCAGCTATCCTTTAAGTGTTATCCATAAATATAACTTATGAACAAATATCATTCTCTGTTCAGAATCTAGTTGAAGTTCAGACTTAGTTTTTAAAATTCTAAACAATTAGCTTTTAGGTGCGGGGATTTAGCTCAGTGTTACCACGCCTGCCTGGCAAGTGCAAAGTCCTGAGTTCAATTCCCAGTACTGCCCCCCGCAAAGAAAAAAAA
>NW_022973097.1:0-211 GCF_012274545.1 Fukomys damarensis
TGTTCTTACTTTTGTTATAACTTCCTGTGAATAAGACAATCTGTGAATAACACAGAATTTGGTACAATTTAGAGTACAGACTTCTTTTAAAATGTTTTCTTTAAAAAGCTCAGAGATTGATTTGTTGACAGCAGCCATTCTTTCTAGAATGAAATGGGATCTTAGTGTTGTTTTAATTTGCATTTCATGAAGACCAGTGACGTTGGACATT
>NW_022973098.1:0-205 GCF_012274545.1 Fukomys damarensis
ACCTTCCAAAGGTCTTGCCTGTGATCCCATGAGGCTTAAGGGGACATCTACATATAAACCATAGCATCCCATTTCTTAGTTTTTTCATAATAATAGATGTTAAATTTTATCAATTTTTTTCTTGCAGGGAGCAAGATTTTTATACATTTCTCCCCATTTTTCAGCTAATATGGTAAATTATTGATTCTCAGTTGTCAGGTCTACT
>NW_022973099.1:0-245 GCF_012274545.1 Fukomys damarensis
TTTTCATATTTCAATAGAAGATGGAAAGGCTGGTTTCAAGAATTTGATAATACAAACCAATCTTGAATCAGTGCTTTCCTCTCCCCAAAACGATATTTCCTCAGCTGATTATAAATGATTAGCCTATGGAGTACAAGGAAGCCAATTATTTAATGCTGAATGAAGGCCCTTTCTCTCTGGAGAAAAAAAAAAATCAATGTTTGTTATTGCAACACTCTTGTGTAGTACTTCACAGCTTTCAAGGT
>NW_022973100.1:0-209 GCF_012274545.1 Fukomys damarensis
AATTTTTGTGATCGCATTTAGGGTCAGTGAATTTGGAAGTCACAATATATAGAGAGAGGAAATTATATTTCTCAGCAGCATATAAAGTGTTCACTGTTAGGGCTCTATGAAAAATATAAAGAAATTTATAAGGAAAAGGAAGAGCAGCAGATGAAGTTTTCCAAAGACGACAAAGCCAATTTTTTTTATTTCCCTCCGATATGCTTTTG
>NW_022973101.1:0-1543 GCF_012274545.1 Fukomys damarensis
ATATTATAGAGAGAAGGTGGTTGCTAATAAGCACAAATGTATCGGTGCCCAGTTCTGGAGGCCAGGAAACCCAAGATCTAGAACTAGCATCTGCTTTTGTTGCCACAGCCCATGGCAGAAGGCAAAAGGGCAAAGGAAGACAGGGGAGTGGGAGTGGGGGCCACACGGAGCTCTCCCTTGCCTTTCATGACATGGACATTTCCGTGACACTCATTTGGGCACAGTCCTCATGGCCCAGTCACCTAACGATCCTACTTCTTCATACTGCACAATGACAATTAAGTTTCAACTTAAGGTTCACAAGGGACAAACATTCCAACCATAATGCACAGTGTGAAATACACAAATTTAATGTGGGGCAAGATAAGCATACGCTCTTACCTGACATACAACTCTTGCCAAATTATTATTTTCAGGGACTCTGGGAAGAACCATGATCCTCTTATGCACTCATCCAAATACATGTTATAGATACACACAGGCATACAGGTAGAGACACATAATCGCTTCTCAGCCTTTTGGCTAAGATCAAGTGTAGGTATAGATGCATTCATATGAGTTTTCAACTTATCTGCTGAAGTTACAGTTCTTATTTCTTCCTAATGTTAATTTCCTCTCCGAATGAGAGTGGTAACATGTCACCACAAGATAAATATGGTAAAGCAGCTTCTTTTTATTTTTTGTACCAGGGATCGAACTTGGAACCTTGCACTTTCAAGGCAGACGACAGCACCTCTGAGCTAAATCCCCGGCCCTAAAGCAGCTTCTTATTCATCACATCTTACTGGGTCTCTTCTATCCTACCTATCTATTCTTGAACATGGCTTTATTTGGTAATAAAGTAATAAACACAAACCCCAAGCCACAACTTAGGTTAGAACACATGAGCTTCTAGTGAACTCCACAGCTTCTCCTGATAGCTAAACAATTTAAACTTTTCAAAAATTACTGGGAACTGAACAGAGGGTCTTTTCACTGAGTTGTCTCTCCATACCTTTATTTTATTTTATTTATTTTATTTTGAGACAAAAGCCTCACTAAATTGCCCTGACTAGACTTGAACTTGCAATCCTCCCAGGGTGGGAGGATTACCATCTATATATGAAGTAGTGACCTAAAACTGAAAAGTTCTAATTATTCATTATAAATCCCTGTCATTCAGAACTCAATTTTATGCTTTAAATAAAACTGGCCAAAGAAAATCCACAAGTGACTCAGTATGACTTAGTGTTTCCAAACCAGGAAAAGGAAGGACTTCCAGTGTTTGAGATAGCATTTTTCTGTAATTTGGAAAATCAACATTTCCTATTCAGTTATTCCCAGGGAGACAACAGGGAGAGCACGAGAAGGGCAGGAGAAAGGAAAAAGTGGTGTTTTTCAAAACAGTATTCGATGTTTGTTCTGCCTAGATATTTTGTGCAGTAATTGGAATGTATCTCAGAAAATTTTGCACAAAAAATTAATGAAAGTGTAGCAATTTTAAACAAAATCAAGAGGAAAAACTTACTGCATTTCCATAAATTCAGTGATATGAATGATATAT
>NW_022973102.1:0-2711 GCF_012274545.1 Fukomys damarensis
CCTTTCCTCCTTTAACTTTGGGTGTTGGCTATTTCATCTCAGCAATTAGAGAAAAGTAATTAAGACAAATTTGGTACCAGAGACATTGGGTTGTTGTTGTGACTGTACCTGACTCACATGTCTCAAGAACCTTTGGAACTGGCTTTTGGGCAGGGGAAGAGTTAGGAAAGGTTTGGCGATGCTGGCTGAAAAAGTAGAGCTGGAGCACCTTAGGCAGTACTTGGTGGAAGATTCTGCCCAGAGCTCAGAAGGCCAGAAAGTTGAAAGAAATCCTGGTGGTAAAGACCTGGTTCAGAAGGTTTCTGCTGGAAGGAAGGATTGCATTCATTACTGGAGTCTAGACAATGGATGTTACACCATGGAAGAAAGTTTGTCTGAATTTCTCTTATATCAAGAGATCAAAGAAGCACAAAAAAGGTTTTCCATATTTTATGTGTAAAAACTTTATAGTTTTGTATTTCATATTTATGTCTGTGAGAGTTGTGTTAATTTTGTTTTTGCTGTGAATTAAAAATTGTGGATCATTTTATCCAGATGGATATGAAGTTGTTAAAGTAATATATGTTAAAAAATCCCCATTGAATTGTCCACAACATTGGTCCAAAACTAAATGTGTCACTATGCATGTGAATATATCTAACATATATGTGAATCTACTTTTGGACTGCCTTCTGTGCTTCTTTGATCTGTATATCTATTATTTCACCAATATCATACTGTCTTGATTATTTCAGATTTATGGTAAATCTTGAAGTCATGAATTGGAAATCCCCTAATTTTGTTCTTTATTTTTTGAAATTGCCCTCACTAACTCTGGTTAATTTGTATATCTACACCATATAAGCCTGTTAATTTATACAAAAAGTGAGTGTAAAATATTGATCCACATTGCATTGAATCTACAGATAAATTTTTGGAAAAGTGGCACATTAATGATATATTTTTTTCAATCCATAAATATGGTATGTCTTTCTATTTAAGGAGATCTTTAATTTGCCTTTCAAATTTTTAGCAAAGAAGTTTAACATACATGTCCATAAAGTTTTTGTTAGATATTTATGGTATATGACATATTTTAAACAATTTTTTTCTGATTTAATAAGTTTTAGAATATAAATTTATTTTACTTTTTTATATATTATGAATTCATCTTATCTGACTAAAATTAGATGTAGTAAGCATTGCTGACTTCTTAGAATTTCTTTCATGAACAGCTATTATAAATGGAGAGTTATACATCGTGTTTCGTCTTTATTTTTTTAAACATTATTTTTAATTATCTTTTTTAACTATCTGGTAACTCTAATGTTGAATAAAGTCATGAGAATGAATCTCTACTGTTTCTTCTTAGAAGAAAGTCATTCAATATTTTATTATTAAAATGATGTTGGCGATTTTTATCAGATTTTATTTTTCCTCATTGAGTAATTTGGTACATTTTAGGTATATAGTACAGTTAAATTCATCATTGGGATCTTGTACCTTTACATGACCGTTCTTGGTTCTCATTTTTTCCCAATGCCCCTGTCCTCCCTTCAACCACTCATTCCTTCCCTATTTAAAAAAACTTTATTTCCATTTTTTCATTTTCTCATATTTATTCTTTACCCTTATTTCCTTTCCCCTACCCTTCCCACTTCCCCTACACCTTTAGCCCATTTCATCCTATTTCACATTGTCAATTATCCTTTCTCATTTCCAGTCATCTTTTGAATTATTTGCATTCTTTGAATTATATTCTAATTTTTCCATTGGTATTTTAGGCCTTAATCTCACATTACTTTTGAAATGACTGATTTTAGGATTACAATACATATAACTAAATTTTCACATTTTCCCTACAGTTAATAGTGTAGTAGTTTGCACAAAGCATGAAGATCCTGAGCCCCTATAAGTTTATTTTCCTTATTTTACCTTTATGTCACAGTTATTTGATGTCTTTGTCTGTTGAAATAAAGACACCAGAGGCAATATAATAATTTTTGTATGTATTTCAGGTGATTAAAAGGAATATATGTTTATATTAAAGCAGGCACTTAGCATTATAGATTTATACATGTCTGCAAGTAGGAGACTTCTATTATCCTCCTATTGTCTATCTTCATGGTTGCACAATAGAAATCAACTCTGCAACAACAATAACCCAAATTCTACTGGAATAAGAGAGAAACCCTGAAATAACCTTCACCCGGAAAGTTAAGGAAGTAGTGTATGTGCACCTGAATTCCAGCCTCCATTATTTGTCATTGATCTCAGGGACTTCAAGTGCTTCTACATCTAGAAAGGGCTTGCACGTGGACTGAACAGTTGCTAATAGTTTTCTGAATTATATTAGTCTTCGGAGGACTGGAGTGTAGAAGTAAAGACTTTAGTGGATAGTAGTGGAAGCAGGAAGGTGACAGTGTGAGTTAGAATTACCCGGCACAAGTTGTTTACACTCCTCAGCCTTAGTTCTCTCATCTGAAAAATGAGAGCTATAAAAGCACCTATGTCAAAAAATTGTTGTGAGGATTACGCATATGTAAAATGTTTAGCATAGTTACTGGTATAAAATGATCTTAGGATGACTACAAGTTCTAATTATTTTAGAGATAATAGATGTTTTACTTCAAACGGGGATGCAGGGGTTTAGGTAGGAGTTTCTACCGTAAGCATTAGCAAGAGAAGTAGGGTAACATTTAATATTTGCATTGAGGATTCCTATTTTTCAA
>NW_022973103.1:0-290 GCF_012274545.1 Fukomys damarensis
GCCCAAGTGATAGCCAGATAGTAGAGATATGTGCACATGAGCATCAAAAAGCTAGATATTTCAGTGAAGCCTAGTCCAGCTACCAGTCGAGGGAAATTGAGTAAGTGGTCCTTACTTAGGTAACAAAAGAAAACCCCAAGTTAGTCAAGCCTGAATTCTTAACTTTCAGAATAATGCCAAATAATAAATCATTGTTGTGTTAAATCACAAGTTTTGGAAATAACACGTAAAAGTTTGTAAGTGAAAATCATCTACATTTTCCCCTTTGGGCTACACCATATTATATTTAC
>NW_022973104.1:0-253 GCF_012274545.1 Fukomys damarensis
TGTGAATCTGGCATAACTCTTTCAGAAAGCAGTCAGGCCACCCTGACAGATGGGTCTGACCATCTTAATGGGTAAGAGTATCCAGCAATTGTAATTAAATTGTAATTAAATTGTGCAGATATTCCAAAATGGTAATTGTCCTGAAATTTTTCTTGTCTAATTTTAGTCTTCTTATAGCAAGATGTGTCCGTTTTCCCCTCCAAATTCTTCTGTTTTACGGTTTATCTATGTGAAAGTAACAAGAATTTTCAAG
>NW_022973105.1:0-226 GCF_012274545.1 Fukomys damarensis
CTGGTAAACTCACAGAGTTGCAGCACTTTCTCTGTGGAGTGCTTCACATTCATGAATCTGATCGCTTTCGCTTTTAACGGCTAGGGAGGAGAGAAGCTGTTTCCCGGGGAAAGCTACACTTTAAAATGCAGAAGCCCTCTGCAAAGTGCTTTTGTGTTCTAACGTCAAACTGAACCTATCCCCAAGTATACAGAGTTCTGGAGGCTTGTGCGCATTCAGAGCTGCT
>NW_022973105.1:353-597 GCF_012274545.1 Fukomys damarensis
CTCTGCCAGGCAGAAACCTACAAACCAAAAGGAATACACTTGTACTCCACATAAGTGGTGGACTTCACTGGTAAACTCACAGATTTGCAGCACCTTTCTATTTGGAGTACTTCACATTCATGAGAGTGACCGTTTCGCTTTTAACGGTTAGGGTTAGGGTTAGGGTTAGGGTTAGGGTTAGGGTTAGGGTTAGGGGTTAAGGGTTAGGGTTAGGGTTAGGGTTAGGGTTAGGGTTAGGGTTAGG
>NW_022973106.1:0-957 GCF_012274545.1 Fukomys damarensis
TCAACTCTGCTCTGTGGAACCTACCTCATCTCTCATCCAGAAGGGATCTCCAGTTCTTTCACCATCCACAAGTAGAAGTCCAGTACAGCCCAGTATAAGAACTTGTTTCCCACCTGCCCTCCGTTCAGATGAGGCTACTGGCCTTAGTGGCAACTTAAAAACATTACCTGATCTCGAACGTTCCCACTGTCCTACCTTCTCTAGGGACCTGGGTGATGAAGGGGGCTATGAACAATCGTCTCTTACTGGCAGATGGCAGTGCAGCCCTCTGTGATCAGTTTCTCCCACCCACTCTGTGTGGAGCAGACCTTACATGTGGCAATGCCCACATGCAGTCTTTGTCCCAGGATGGAAGACATATGGAAACATTCGATTCCACCTTCTGGGCAGCAGCTGCCCACAGCTGTACACCACCGCATAACCTCTCGTTTCAGACAGCTCCAGCCTAGATGCCTTGCACAGGACTGCTGTTCCAGAAGTGGATTTGTTTCGTGATACCCAACTGAAGGGTCCAGCATCCCTCTTGCTCCCTCCACGCCTCTCCAACCTCTTTGGAGGGGTCACAAGTATGCTCCAGTACCACTCCTTCTGGGACAGCTGGGAAGGTGGCCAGCTGGGATGGACGCAGTGTATCCATCATTCTTCCTTTCTTCATCCAAGGTAACTACAGCACTGGGAGTTTCCAACCTAATGGGAAGCGGACTTGAGAGCACAGAGCTCCCTTTGCGAAGCGGATCACAGAATGGGAGTGTGATAAGCTTTTCCTACGCAACTGTGGGGAAAAAGAAGCAGGCCAAACAGATGCAAGGACCAGTAACAAAACTTTCCACAGGAATTTAGGCAAGAATCATTAAAAATTACAGTCACCCCAAACTAGAATAGACAATGTCGTGAACTTACATGATTGAGTCTCAGGGGCACAAACTAATATGAGGTTGGACTATGACGCAGGAGTCC
>NW_022973107.1:0-202 GCF_012274545.1 Fukomys damarensis
CAGAGTCTTTCTCTTATATAATTTTAGGCCGCACTTTCTTCCAGGCAGATCTCAGTATCCCTAGAGAGATACAGGCCAGGATTTCTCAACTGCACACTGGAAAGGATGTTACAGTGTTCCTTCCAGAACTCTTTAAGGGTTAAATCTGTACCTGAGACCAAATGAAAGCACTTCAGGAACAGCTCCTTGGTGTATAGCTTCT
>NW_022973108.1:0-449 GCF_012274545.1 Fukomys damarensis
CCTACTGCCTGCCTGGTGCCTGGTAAGGCACACACTTTCCAGAAAACCAGCCCAGACCATGGAACAAGAGAAGGACCGAACTGCACCAGATGAGAGGCAGCTCATCCTCAAGGACATGCATTCACCACAGCAAACCCAACATTTTATCATTTCCCACCAACCTATGTGTTCTACACCACCTACTAATTATGGCACATACACCTGTAATTATGGTAATACCGCTCCCAGCCATACACTAGGTAGGAACTCTTCATTATAACTCCAATAATTAATCAACCGGCACACATTTTTCTGAGCATCTGGCCCACGCAGGACTCTGCCAGGCACTGAAATGGAAAACTGCATGGCTCCCCTCTGTGTAGGCCATGAACTCCCCTCCTTCCTTTCTCCCCATGCCTCCACAAACACCCAATTTGTTTCTTAAGTTATGGAAATCTCGATATATATAT
>NW_022973109.1:0-234 GCF_012274545.1 Fukomys damarensis
CAGAATGCCAGCAGGGTTGGTTTCTGGGGAGGCTCCTCTTTGGCTTGCAGACAGCCACCTTCTTACTGTGCTCTTGCATGGCCCAAGCTCTTGGCCCCTCTGTCTTCTCTACGGACTGCACTCTTGTTGGATGGGGGACCTTCTGTTTCTAGTCATTACCTGTCATCTGCGGCAGGAACGGAGGCTCTGGTGACACAGTGTAGGTGTTGCACTCCGAGAGCTGCAGGGAGATGA
>NW_022973110.1:0-242 GCF_012274545.1 Fukomys damarensis
TATTGCTGTTAGAAGATGTATTCCACAGTGTTAAACCCTTAATTATACTCACAGTCCTCAAATCTTCTAAGGATGTTTAGAAAATAAAACATTGAGAAGGAAAAAAGAAAAAAAGCACCACGTTAAAAGGATCAACTTTTCTGTATGCCTATTTCTAGATCTTATGTTTGTGGATCACACTGTTTACCAGAGAATGCTCACTTCATATACATTTGTGCTCCAGGCCTTCACTCTATATTTAG
>NW_022973111.1:0-325 GCF_012274545.1 Fukomys damarensis
AGAACAACCCATGTGTAGCTGAGAAGAATGTGTATTCTGACTTTGTGGAGTAGAAAACTCTCTAAACATCTGTTAAGTTCATTTGCTCAAGAGTTTGATTGAGTTCTAGTACTTTGTTGTTTATTTTCTATATATTTGTGACAGTGGAGTATTGAGGTCCCCCATTACTATTGTGTTAGTGCTTATTTGATTTTTCATTTCCATTAGTATTTGTTTTATATAGTTCAGTGCACTAGTGTTTAGTGAATATATATTTAGGATTACCATCTCTTCCTCTTGGATTCTTCCCTTTACAAAGATGTAGTGTCCTTCTTTGTCTCTCTTG
>NW_022973112.1:0-280 GCF_012274545.1 Fukomys damarensis
ACAGGTGTGTACTACCATGCCTGGCTTTGACACGTGAATTTTATGTATTTATTGATTTATTGAGGCAGGGTCTTACAATGTAGTCAGGTGGGCCTTTGAACTTACTTTGTAGCCCAGGTTGGTCTCAAACTCTCGGTGATCCTCCTGCCTCAGCCTCCCAGATGCTGAAACTACAGGCATGCACTATAGACCAGCCTGTTTAATATTTTTTAAAAAAATTTTTATGGTGCTATGTGCTACACACAATCAAAAAGGGTGAAATGACAAGAAACAGGGAGTA
>NW_022973113.1:0-215 GCF_012274545.1 Fukomys damarensis
GATACTTTTTTAACTGAGGAGGCTCCATAGGAGAGAGCAAAGCTATTTTCTCCAAGACAATAACCTTTATCCCATTTTCCCGAGGGAAGGGTGGATAGAAGTGGGTAGAAAGGAGCAGGAAATTTCTTCTTTCCAGTCCTCATTGCCTTTAGTTTGTTCAGTGTCATCCTTTGAGAAGCACTTTTTTATTGAGATATCATTACTGTTCCTTCCCT
>NW_022973114.1:0-499 GCF_012274545.1 Fukomys damarensis
ACAGCCTTGAGATTGGATTCAGACTGCTCAGTGGTCCAGGCATTCAGCCCCTACAGCTGAGAGAGAGAAGCCTGTCTGCTGCTCCAGCTGGCAGCCAACCTTGGCATCCCTAATGTGGGACTGGTTTTTGTTGCATACAGTCTAGTGACACAGCAACGCTCAACAACTAGGCCACACACCCAGAGGTCCAACAGGAGATATTAAGGAAGGAAGGTTAGGGAGAGAGGAGACAGGGAAGAAAAAGAAAAAGGAGGGTGGAAGGAGTAGAAGAAGAGAAGAACAAAGAAAGGAAGGTCTTTTTATTGGTTTGGGGCTGGGCTACTGTTTATTTATGAGGAATGGGACACTTTTAACCTATCATAGGCCAGGTTGTCTTTTATGGGTTCAGTCCTGCAGAAACAGGTTTAACTTCTCTGGAACTCTGTGGCCTTGGGGTGAGGGAAACTAAAGGTAAGACCATGAGGTCATTTTAAGAGCCAAGAAGCACCAGGAAAATGCA
>NW_022973115.1:0-319 GCF_012274545.1 Fukomys damarensis
TTTCCCTTATTCCCCTTTCCCTATCCTTCTCACTGTTCCTACACCTTTGGTCCTTTTCTTCCTGATTCACATTGCTAATTGTCCTGTTAGGATCTTGAGTACTATTTTAGTTTTTCACACCAGAGAAACTATTTGTTATTTGCATATGTGTGACTTGTTTATTTCACTTAGGAGTATATCCTCAAAATGTACCCACTTACCTATGAACAAATCTACTTTATCATTCTTTATGACTGAGTAGTATTCCATTTTATCTAAAAACCACATCTTCTTTATCCAGTTTCCAATTGATGGGCAGATGGTCTGTTTCCAAGTTTTA
>NW_022973116.1:0-209 GCF_012274545.1 Fukomys damarensis
CCAGCTAAGTTGTGCCCCAAGTTTATGACATGCATAAAGGTATGAGTCACGACTCTCACAGCTGTTAAAGAGTTCTAGTTATTCTGTGCGAGGCAGCTAAGATGCAATGGAGGTTCACTCCGGCTTGCTTGGCCACTTCAACCTTCTTCCATTTGAAGGCTAGGTCAAGGGCCTTCTTATTTACTTTCGAATCCCTGGCCCTGTGTTCA
>NW_022973117.1:0-269 GCF_012274545.1 Fukomys damarensis
GTCTTCCCTTGTGCTGCAGTTGAGCTGAGGACCTGGTGAGGACCTGGTGGTCACAGGAGAGGCGTAATTGAGTGTGCCATATACTCTGCCTGAATGCAGTTGTGTCTGTCCAGAGAGTCAGGGACCCCGGCTTTGTTCTACACACACATCATGGATCCCAAGCACAACTTGCTCAGCACAACCAACCAGTATATACTGACCTCTGAGGCCATGCTACCAGGCACATCATAGAGAAGTCTTGTCTTAACTGTGGGAAATTTTTAAGCAGT
>NW_022973118.1:0-2544 GCF_012274545.1 Fukomys damarensis
TGACAGATTCTGTAGAGTAGCTGGATACAAGGTAAATACTAAAAAATCAATAGCCTTCTTCTACACAAATAACAGACTTACTGAGAATGAAATTAGGGAAACAATACTTTCACAATAGCATCCCAAAAAATGAGTTTCCTCTTTTTTGGCATTGAAAATAGCACTTTTAGGAAACAAATAGCATTTCTGCACACTAATAAGGAACCCACTAAAGAAAAAATAATATTCACAATATTCACCAAGAAAAATTAAATATTTAGGAATTGATCTAACTAAAGTAGTTAAAGATCTCTACTATGGAACTTAGTTTACCCTGAGAAAGTAAATCAAAGAGGACATTAGAAAGTGGAAGATATCCCCTGTTCCTGGACAAGCAGGAAAAATATAGTTAAAATGGACATATTGCCAAAATTGATATCCAGATTTAATACAATCTCAATCAAAATCCAAACAGTACTCTTCACAGAACTGGAGAAAACAATCCCAAAATTCATATGGAACAAGAAAAGACCCAGAATAGCAAAACAGTCCTGGCTAGCAAAAGCATGAGGAGATAATATGAGGTACTGGCAGTGTGATGTAGCACTAAGATACTCTATATGGGTTAGCTCTTCACATGAACATGCTCTGTAAGGGATGCCATGTAAGGTTTACTTACTGTAGCACAGTACCATGATGCCTGTCTGACACCTGAGATGGCTAAAAAATGACTCGTAGGTAGGTGGCATGTACAGCACAGATGTGGTGCACAAAGGAGTTATGCAAACCTCTACCAGAATGGTGCCAACTGGCACAAGATTTCATCACGCTACTCCAAGCAACCCAGAATTTAAAATTCATGAATTATTTATCTCTGGGCTTTCCACTTAATATTTTCACACTGTGGTTGACTCCAGGTAATTGAAACCATGGAAAGCCAAAGCAGAGACAAGCAGGGACTACCATAAATTTAAGATTTACATTTTTTTTACATTTAAAAAACTGCACAACTATGATAAAAGAATTAAAAGATTTTAAATTAAATAGGGATACCATTTTCGTGGACTAAAAGACTCAAAATTGTTAAGGTGTAATTGTTCTAAAACTTATCTTGAGAGTCAATAAAATTCAAAGCATAATTCCAATTAGAAATTTTGTGTACAGTTGATGATTTGCTATAAAATGTATGTGAGAGGCATAAATCTAAAAATTAAAATTTATTTGGAAGAACAAAGTAAGAATATTAGCATTCTTTGGTTTCTAGTCTTACTATTATGTGACAACAATCAGAAAAATGTGATACTAGAAAAAAGATAGACTATTCCTAAGAATTGAGAGTATAGAATATCACAGTGTCCAGAAATGGATCCTTTGATATATAATACGTAGATTTTTTTTTTTTGTACCAGGAATCAAATTCAGGACCTTGCACTTTCTGGGCAAGTACGGCACCGCTGAGCTATATCCCAGTCGCATACAGTGATTTTCAATGCAAGTACAAAGGCAATTCAGTGGAATATAGGCTTACCAAAAAAATGGTACTGAGAAAATCAATTTATATATGCAAAAAAGAACATGAATTCATCCTTGTCACTCTCTAAAGTAATTAACTCAAATGGATTATAAACCTTAATATTCATATGGGTGCAGAGAAGAGTGCTTATGACTTATTTCTTTTTGGAGTCAGAGAAGTCTCCGAGTGAAACTCAAGTGTCATGAGAAGGACTAAAGAGAGAGGTGTCAAGTTGCATCTATTAAAGCCGGGTGAGGCCTGTGCAGAACAAGTTTTTGTTGCCCTGTCTGAAATGAGGGAGGAGGCTGAAAGAAGCTACAAGGATGGTTCAAAAGTGCACTTCTTGAAGGATGTCCTCTTCTGCCATGAGATGTAACAACAGTTTTGGTGAACTGGATGTTGAGCCTACAACCCAGACAGCTTTTTGGTTTCTGTGTAAATCAATACACATTTTCAGAGACATCATTCTACCTGGAGTTATTGATGCCGCCTACCATGGGAATGGTGTGTTTCTCTGGAGCAAGGAGGACAGCATCTGAAACCTTGTCGAATTCTTTGAGTATTATCTAATATTTCCATGTCCAAAAATAAATGTTAAGAAATCAATAAAACACAGTAAATACAAGACCAGTGAGAATAAAAATTTTGAAGAATTAAAATTTATATTATATTATTTATATTATATCACTAGGTAAAGAAACTCATTCAGCTGATGATTGCCATATACAAGAGGAATCTGGAGTGGGTAGTAGAAAAAGGAACAGCATGGCATTAGCAGGGGTTCATCTTTTCTCTTATTCCTCTCCTCCCCGTCTCTGGGCACATCTAGAATGTTAGATCACAGAAGGCTGATCCTCATTAGCAGCATTGTTCATCTTTGCTAAAGGCCATTTACAGGAAACTGTGCCGTACTGTGAGACTGCCACCTGGGATCTTTCCAAAGCACACGTCTTTCATGGTGATACACTGCTTCAAGACCACTGATGACATCTTGTGTAAACGTTAATACTCTTCAGATATTGTAAATCATTCAGTCCATTCCCTGATTTCAT
>NW_022973119.1:0-2318 GCF_012274545.1 Fukomys damarensis
ATATAAAGTTTTAAAGAATTAAGTAAAAATTGGGCTGTAGATTTAGCTCAGTGGTGCTGCTGCCTGCCTCGCAAACACAGGGTCCCAAGTTTGATCCCCAGTGCAAAAAAAGAATTAAAAATTAAACCATGGGGCTGGGTTCCATTCCCAGTACCACAAAAAATAAAAATAAATTGAGCAAAACCATATACACAAAAAAGGCTGCCTAAGAAGAAGAAAAAAGTTGTCATTGTTACTGTTGCCAACCAACCTCTCTTCCAAAAAAACCAATTTTCTTAAAAGCTATTGTCTTAGTTACTTTCTCATTGCTGGGACAAAATTTCTGACACCTACAAGTTAAAGGAGGAAAAGTTTATTTCAGCTCATAATTTATGGAGGTTTCAGTTCATAGTGGGCTGGCTCTGAGGGAGGGAGGCAGAGGAGCATCACAGAGGAGAAATAGTCCATGGCAGGATAGGCGGGAAGCAGCCAGCCTCCCTTTGCCTTTTCATTCTATCTAGGTATTGGTTGGTAGCACACACACCCAGAGTGGGGCTTCAGTAAATCCATTCAACCACATCCAGAGCTATGCTAAACCAGTTGGTAGACTAATTTAGCACCACACATCCATGATGCAGCCAGTTCTGAGAAGCTCCATGAGGCCTTGGGGGAACGTCTACATACAAGCCATAACTTAAGCTTTCAAGCTTATAAGGAACAGTCAGTTCTACTGACCTGAGAGCCTCTGTAACCTTCCATTTGCTCCCCTACTGGTGAGTCTCAGATACCTTACTTCTCTTGATTTGTCAGGAATTTTGAAGGAAAAAAAAAAGTATAAAGGAACCTTTCAGTTCAAACCGAAAGACATCCAAGTCACACATGCTGAAGGGGAAGAGAAATCCACTAGTCCTGGCAAATTCAGAACTTGGTGCTGGCTTCAGACACAGGTTGATCCAGGGGCAAAGGAAAGGCTGTCCCTGAGGCTCTTGCACCACTTTCCATTCTGGCTGTAGGCAATGGTCAGCCCTCTTCCTGTGGTAGTCAGGATACCCACCACAGCCCCTCAAAGCTCTGGGACTCCAGCTTAGCACACCAATGGAGGGAGACTGGCCATCTCTGAACAGCAACACACAAATCCAGGGAACGTGCTACTAGTCACTCTAGACCTGTCCCAGCAAGACCAGCCTGGCCTAGTTTAGGCAATTTGCTCATACACAAGGGCTAAAAAGACTACATGAAAATGTGCAAGGTGGAGTTCCCCAAGGGCACTGAATGAGTGCTACTAGAACAAACCAGGTGTCCTGGCACCTGCCTGTAATCCCAGCACTGAGGGAGGCTGAGACAGGAGGATTGGAAGTTCAAGTCCTGCCTGGGCAATTAGCAAGGCACTGGGGGTGGGGGGGGTAGGGGCGCAGCCGAGGATGTAGCTCAGTGATAGAGTACACTTGGGTCAAAGGCCAGTAAGGTCTGTTCCTCCAAGTCATGATTATGGCTATTGGACCTTCTTCCTTCCAGCACTGGGGATTAAACCCAGGGCTTTTACACTAGGTTACATCCACAGACTTTTTTTTTTTTTTAACTTTTTGAGACAGGGTCTCACCAAATCACTAAGATGCCCAGGCTACCTCTTTCTACCTTAGACTCCCAGTTCACCATGCCCAGTTCCTTGGGATATTTTAACTGGCTTTAAACTATAAAACCTTGCTCCTTACATTGGTGAGCAGTAATAGGTTTTCAATTTTAAGACAAGATGGCTGGAAATTACAGAGACATCTGTTTAGGAAGTCTACTTTCAAAGACATTATCTGGTCCTCTGTACTAGATGTACTCAATATCAGATCAGAGACATACTTATAAAACAGGCCAAGAAAAAAGTCCAAAAATGCAATCTGTAAATCAGACTACAAAATCCTTTGGTCCCTCTGACAGTTTCTGCTCAAGGAAAAGAAGTATTTCCATGGTGCAGCCTGCCAAATTCCATCCTCTTCATTTTAAGCCATGAACTTGTTAAATGACCATCTGAAACCCAATGAAGATATCTAAGTGTGAGGTCCATATTTAGCTTTAGTGATCAAGTAACTTAAGAGGTTGTACCTGTACTCTGCCTACACAAGTGTGTTCTCCCAGATTCATCCTGGTGAACTGAGCAAGCTGCTCAAGTAGAGTATATCCTTTAAATTAGAGGGCAGAGGATGCATGCTAAAAGAAAGCTACTGGGCGCGGTGGCGCACACCTGTAATCCCAGCACTTGGGAGGCTGAGGCAGGAGGATTGCTGGAGTTCAGGACCAGCCTGGGCTACATAGTGAGTTCCAGGTCAGTCTCAACTACATAGTGAGAC
>NW_022973120.1:0-245 GCF_012274545.1 Fukomys damarensis
GAGCACATCTAGCTATAAACCATAGCAACTGGCTTGTCATTTACGTTTGAATGAATTTTTTTCTCATGAGCCTTCCTCACCTCAAAAACAAAATCAGAAATCCTTCTCCTTGACACTGTTTCCTCTACTCAACAGTCTTGCCCTTTGTTTGGATTTTTCTCTTATGCCGAGTTTTCTCCTTCTACTATTTTGGGAGATTTGTAATGCATTTCTAACTGTTCAGTGATTATACCAGTTGTGTGTTT
>NW_022973121.1:0-823 GCF_012274545.1 Fukomys damarensis
TAGTCTGATCTGGAACTCACTGTGTAGCCCAGGCTGGTCTCAAACTCAACAGCGATCCTCCTGACTCAGCCTCCTGTGTGCTGGGATTACACGGGTGCACCACCATGCCCAGCTTACATATTTCATTTTCTTGTGTACTCAGTAGAATCAGTTGAGGGTAAGCAAATTTGGGGGGCACTAAGGGCTGTTTAATTGATCTATTTTGTTGTTGTTGTTGTTTTGTGTTATTGGTACGTGCGATGGAACTCAGGACCTTGCACTTGTGAGGCGAGAAATATAGATCAATTGGGCTGAGGATTTAAATCCCCAGCCCAATTCATCTATATTTCTCAGCAAATTGATCTATATTACTAACGAAGTATGCCAAGCTAAATCCTGAGCTAAATCCCCAGGCCATTTGATCTATCTTTCCAACCAAGTATCAGTGTACAATATCGTGAACACAGAGCTTTTCTGGGGCTTTCAGAGCTTCAGATCTTTCATTGATCCATTCTGAGAGTGTAAGTTTGAAGTTCCAGCTTGAGTGAACATTTAAGTTTAAAGTTACGTTCCAGGGAACGGGTTGGTACAGAACGCACAGAATGCGGGGAGGAATAGAGAAGCAAGCTAAGCCTTGAGGACATGGACCTCTAGTGGAGCAGGATGCCACAGAGCCTGAAAGAGCAGCCAGATAAGCAAGGTGAAGACCTCGAGGTTGTGGTCACAAAGCCTGGGAAAGAGAATGAGATTTCAAAGAGATAAGAGGTAGAGTTTTCTGAGGGACCACGTAAGACCACGAGACAGAAATTCAGAAACGTATTCACTGAATTGCTCATCATCAAGT
>NW_022973121.1:960-2464 GCF_012274545.1 Fukomys damarensis
ATTCACTAGGCTGTGGGTTTGCTCACCAGAGTACTCCTCCACCCATAGGTGGTAGGTACAGTATTTGATTGTCTGCAGATGTTAAGAGTACAATGGAAAGGCCAGGGATTCAGCTCAGTGGCATCACTGCCTGCCTCGCAAGTGCAAGGTCCTGAGTTCCATCCCCGGTACCACACAAAAGTGTACAGCGGAGTTGAAGTTGATGTTGACGGTAAAGAAGAACCAAAGGATAATCCACAGAGTAAGATTCCTGACAAGAGAAATAGGGATCAGGCTATGAGTCCTTCATGGGGCACTTTTTCCATTTAGGAAATGCATATTTGGAATCATTTTTTGTTTTCACAATAGAAATGGATCCAACTGACTGGTAGTGTGCAGAATCCAAGGATTTTGCTGAGCCTCCTGCAATGGCCAAGGTACCCTACCTCCATTACAGTGACATGAGTGGTACCAAGGATGAAAAACTAGCAAAGTAGGAACTATTGGCTCTAGGTAAGAAAGCAGATATTTCCTTGTTGGGAAAGTGAAAGAAGAAACCATACAGCGTGGGGATTACTTTTTTTTTGCGGGGCAAAATCTAATCTTTCCATGAAAATGTGCTTTCAACCTCTACCACTGAGAGATGTATACCCTCTCCTTCGGCCAGACTTGTTTCTTTAACTTTAAATTTTTTCTTAGTGTATGATTGCAGTACATAACGATTACACTCTTTGTGGGCTGAATCCGAACACATGTATAGCACATTTTAATTCTTTTTTCATTCCCTTACCTTCCCTCTTTCCTGCATCTCTTGGTCCCTTTCCCATTTCAAAAGAGCTTCCCATTTCCTATTAGCATTTAATTTGCTCTTTCAGTGATTTCGAATTACCCTAAAAGAAAAACCACGCGGCTCTTTAGCTCTTGTTGTTTCGTGCTAAGTCTTTAGATTTTTCTTTTGCTGCGTGGGTTTAGTCAAGGATGAGCTTGGTTTGGACTCCAGCCTATGGCTGCATAGAAAGATGGGCGAATGAGTCCTCTTCAGTTTCAATTAATTGCAGGAGTCAAAGATGAAAGGATATCATGCCAAGGATAGCTTACTGTCTATCTGGAGGTCACTAGTAACAGTTTACTAAGTACAGTATATTAAATTTAATTAATTCAGTGAGCTAAATACCCCACATTTGCAGTGCATAAAGATTGCCATCATCATGCGGAGCTGGTACCTGTACATAACACATCTTCATCCTTTTTTACTTTCCCTTCCCTTTCCACTTCCAATAATGAGTTAATTTTGGACTAAACCACCCTCCCTACCTCTTTTCTGTTGGGCTCACAGGCTCCTCCGTACTTTGTGAATTAGAATCTCTGTTGCTATGTAAACCAGCCAATGGAACCTACTCTCCCTACGGGTCAGGACCCCTGACAGTGCCAGCTGTTTGTGCAGGCTTCATTAGGAATTCACGGAGAGTGCCATGCTGTCATCAGTTGAGATGTCTCTGAATCTTTGAACCTCCCTTTGAGTTTC
>NW_022973122.1:0-718 GCF_012274545.1 Fukomys damarensis
TGCCCGCGTGTGTGTCACCCAGCAGCCCACTGGTGAACGATGCCAGCTGTAGCTCAAGGCAGAAAGCCGGTCCCTGACTTGAATACCTGCTCCCTTCCCTCTCCGTTTTCATCTAATTTGTTCCTAAACCCGAGGACGCTGCCTGTTCCTTACGCTGAACGCATATGCACCTTTTCACCAGGCGCACAGAGGGGCGCGCTCAGGAGACAGACGTCAGTGCCACGCCACTGCCTAGGGCTGCTAACATCTTCCCGGTGCTCTCTGAGCAGCGGTCTTGGGTCGCGTGTCTCACTCCGACAGCTGACACCGAAGGCGCTCTGCAAGCAGCTCTCCGACCAGCCCGGCGTGGGCCAGGATTTCCTCCGACCCCGTAGCCCCAAAGGTCTCCTTCGTGACGTCAACAGCCGGCCTTGCGGCTCTACCCGTGTGGAGGTGAGGAATGGGGTGGGTGCAGACACGGAGGGGCTCACTCGGCAAGCCGAGTACACGCACGCCCCGTGCACACGGACACGCGCGGGCACACAGGAGAGCACCAAGCACGCGCCGCACAGACGTTCACCGCGGCAGGACGGCGGGACTCACCCCAGGTTGATCCTCTCCACGTCTCTGGAGATGCCCGCGGGAACGGCAGCCAGGGACCGGAACGTGCAGTGCACCTCGCTGGGCACGTAGCAGGCGCAGGGGTGGGGACAGGGCCGGGCCGCCCGCGGGAGGCCGC
>NW_022973123.1:0-345 GCF_012274545.1 Fukomys damarensis
ATGTCCATCCCTGCGGGTGCTCCGGGCAGTAGTGTGGTAGGAAAGGCCAGGGCTCTTACGCTGCTGCCTACCTGCCTTCCCCAGGTCCACCTCTTCTGTCCTTGACTCCTCGCTGGAGCTGCACTCCAGGGTGGATCTCCCGGCTGAACTACTGACCCAGCAAGAGCAAGCTGAGCCCACTGAGGCAGAACCCAAGGGTGAGGAGGCCTGGCGTATGGGCCTGTGGGCATGTGGGGAGGGGTGAGCCTTTGGGCACAGAGAGAGCTTCCAGGTGCTGGGGTGAACCAGAAACACGGAGACCCTCAGCAGTCAGTCAGGGGCTGCAGTCTGGGAGGACTTCTGGGG
>NW_022973124.1:0-411 GCF_012274545.1 Fukomys damarensis
ACCTCAAAATCCAGAGTTGTGCCCCCTTTTCCAAATATTACTCATATTTCTCTTGATTTAGATCCTCTCGGGAACCTGATTAATGAACCTTTCAAAAAAGGAAACAATCTGATGAGAATCGTGTTCATCAGAGATATTTTGAAGAGTTGAAGTAGACACATTACTTGAGTTAGAAAGGAAAAATACCATGATCAACGCAAAGGAAGTTGCAAAGAAAATGTGCTAAAATGTACAAAATTTGCCTGACCAAGCAAACATCACTGTTAAGCCTTGATCCTTTCAACCTGCTCAATACACTTGCTTGATCTGTGTTTGGAGAAATATATGTAACACAATACAAAATCCATTTGTGATAAAATACTGTCTCATGCACTTTATTGAATACAGTGCAATGTACATCACTGCTTGTTC
>NW_022973125.1:0-781 GCF_012274545.1 Fukomys damarensis
GTGGATAGACAAAGCCATCAAGCAGTGACCTCTACCACGCAACAATTCTTGGTCTCCTCATTATTTTACAAAGGATGCCTGCAGTTTGCTTATTATTTCTGGGCGGATATCTGAGAGGTCATGGCTGAGGCGGAGCTGGGCACTTCGGATAAAGACTGGAACTAAAGCGAATCCTCCCTGACATACAGAGACAGGGACCCACTGGGGTGTGAAGAATGTTTAGAAGTGTCAGAGTCAGCCTTCAGCCTTGACATAGGGTAGAGGTCAACTTTCTGCAAGGGGTCAAAGAGGAGAGAGGGTAAAACTCAAGCTTCCTGTCTGCCTTCAGACTTCTGGGAAGGAAATTTGGATTCCTTTGGTACCCCTTGAAAGGACATAGACATAGGCAGCTTCAGAGTCAGAACGGAAGCCTCCTGAAAAGCCAGAACTGAGATGGAGTATCTGGAAATGCTGGGACATCCAGGATTTCCAGGAGACCTCCTACCCTGAGGGGAGCCTCCCTGGAGAAATCTCCATGTGGGAGGGTGGTGGCCCCTTTGTGTATCTTTCAGGATGTGACTGCTCCTTAGCTTTTCAGCCGATGGTCCTGTGTGAGGACTCTCCCGGACCCATTCAAAATCCAATTACAGCTGGGAAACTGCAGAGAGCAGAGCAGTGCTTACGTGCATGTTGGTTGTGCCTCCTGTGGCATGTTCCTCCACACACGGGCCTGCAAAGACTGAGTGCTGAAGGGCATGGATTTTGTAATCCATGTGCAACCTTGTTTGTTCTGCCCCCTGAG
>NW_022973126.1:0-1973 GCF_012274545.1 Fukomys damarensis
GTTTGACAATTAACTTGGGGTCTCTATGTCTAGAACCATTACCTTACACATTAATTTGGATCCAGACTTCAAACAGTACAAGACTGCCTTACATTCCTAAGCCAGGTTAGAACAAAGGTGGGGGCTACAGCTACAATGGGAGGGGGTTAGAGCACTGTCTCCTGGGCCCTTTGTCATTTAGCATGGGCTTGTAATTTAGGTTTTACAGGGGAAAACCAGCTGTTTTTATGGAGAGAACACAGATACAAAGGTAAGTCACCAAATGTAAGAACTGAAAGCTACAGGAGCCAGTCCAGTCTCTGACCAAGGTTATCTCCTTGTCCCCAAGGCAGTAATTATTTTCTTCCAGCAGAGATCATGAAGGCTAGTTGAAACGATCTTGAATGAAAATTGTCTACAATGCCTGATTATCTCACCACCCCTCCCATATTTCTCTCCCCAAAACACCAGGAACTGCTCCATTTCAAGTGTACTCCTAGAAGAAAGGATATGACGACATTAATTTTATTTATGGATCAAAGAATAAAACCCTAGCCCAATCAATCCAGTGTGCCAAAGATCAATTGTTAAAAGGTTCCTGATATATAAAAATAAACCAGGAAAAGGAAAACTAAGAATACCATGAGATTATAATATTCACATCAGAACAGAAATCCATAAAATTTTTAAAAATTCAACCTAGGGAATGAATGATCAAAGCAAAATTCAGTGACTTGAAAACAGCAATAGACACTCAAATTCTAGATATGGTATCTTTTTAAAGTGCATGTTGTTACTACAGAATAATGTTTTTTTTTGTTTTTTGGAAAACTGGTACATGTATATAATATAATATATCCCGATCATTTTCAGTTCCATTAGCCCTTTTCCCTTTTCTCTTTCCTCCCCCAGCCCCCTTCCTCGTCTCCAAAATTTATCTTCTAGTTCCTGTCATCTTATAACTAGCTTGGCAAAATGGAATTTTAAAAGTTAGAATTTCTGCCTTTAGAGATATGTAGCTTATCCTAACTTCCTCATGCTGAGAGCATAATCACCACTGGCTCCTCTCAGCCTAGAGAAGCAGAAAGAATATGCAGAGGAGGGTGGGGTCCAGGAGAGATGAAGCAAGACTGGAGTTGTCTATTGTCTCACTGTATTCCCTCTCCTCTCTGTTCCTTACTATAAAAAAAGAAACCCTTACCCCTCCCCCAAACAGTGAGATGATGATTTGAGGCAAAAGAGGCCCTTCCATCCCCTTAGGGCTAGCTTTGAATAATTTATTTCTCCTTTTCACCAAAATAAATGGCTTCCTTTGGTTTGGTCAGCAGCAAACCTGAACATATGAAATGGAGAGACCATTTATTTATGTATGTTTTCTCATATAAGAGAAAAAATGCAATATATAATGTTCTTCTTCTGGCTATTTTGCTTAACATGATGGTGTCCACTTAGTTTTCCTGTCACAGATACAAAATACCTGTCACCCATAATTTAAAGGAGAAGTTTAATCAGTTTCACGATTTCAGAGGTTTCAGTCCATGGTTGGCTGACTGAAACAGAAACATCATGTTCGAAGGGCACAGTAGACCAGAGGTGCTCCGTTCATGGCGTCCAGGAAACATAGCACAGGAAAAGGGTGACAGTAAGAGATACACCCACGAAAGCCATGCTTCAGTGACCCTCCTCGAATTGGGCCCCACTGGTCTATCAAAATCAGTGGATTAATCCATGGGGGAACATAGCACCTCCATGACCTAATCACCTCTCTAGAAGTCTTTAAAACCAGTAAAATTGAGAATGAAGAATAAGTGCCCCAAGTTCCATCCATTTTACTGCAAATGACATGTCAGTCTTTATGGTTAAATAATATTCCATTTTGTATATGTACCATATTTTCTTTACTCATTTACCTATCAACAGGCATCTAAGCTATTTCTGAAAGGGGTCTCGAGCCCCCTTTGGGTGCCCCTTACCCAATTATGCCACTCACGCAC
>NW_022973127.1:0-3737 GCF_012274545.1 Fukomys damarensis
ACTGCTGACCTCTGCACGTGCTGAGAAGGCATTCTGGGAAGCGGTGGATCCACAGAGAAGCTCCACTCGGGAGTGGTCTCTGGACCTGCAGAGACTTGCTCAAATGTAGGTCTCAGCCATGGCTGCCCAGGGTCTCTGGGCGACACCGACTCCTTAGAAATGCCCCAGTCAGCCTCAATGCTCTGTGGACCCACCGAGCCTTGCTGCTTACATTCCGGGCTCATCCACATCCTGCAGGTGTGTCTAACAGGCACCAGCTCCCCAGCATTGGGCCACGGTGCAGAAGTGCTCGCTGACTCTAGGCTCATCTGTGGCTGGAATTGAGGCTTTACCAAAGGCTGACAATGGCATCCAAGAGGAGGCTGCTCCACAAAAATGCCCTGCTCAACAGCAGTGCTTTCTGAGTAGATTGGCTGGACTTGAGGACTTGGGAGAGAGTATTTGCTGTACCTTGGCTCTGCAGAAGTGACCTCAGCAGCAGCACCCTCTGAACCTGTCATGCTTTGTTGGACTATACAGTTCATCAAGGGCTGGGGAAGATGTCCGGGAGGCAGCTGATCAGCAAAAAGGCCCCCTTCTTCCACAGCAGGCCTCTCTGGAGATGAGACAACTTGATGTTCTACTTGAGGGCTCACCCACTGCTGGAAAGAGCGTGAGGGATGCCCTAGGGCCATGTAAATTCTCGGCTCAGCAGAAGTGCTCTCTGGATACTCAGAGGCTTCTTCCTCAACTATTGGTCTTGCCAGGGGCTGAGAATATCTGGGAGGCAACATCTCCATAGAAATTTCTTCCATAGATGTAGTTACTGCACCTGAGGAGGATTTTTGCTCAGCTTTAGGATTCATTGGGTACTCAGAAATCATTCCGTGAATCAGTGGTTGGGTAAGACTGCCCCATTCAACAGCACTCTCTTCATCTGCGGGGACTGGCTGCACAAATTTAGGGTGCACCCATGGCTGGAAAAGATGGCCGGAAGTCACTGGCCCCTCAGAACCGTGCTGTCCTAGACAAATGCTCACAGAACTGGAGGAGACGTGTGGCTGAACAATAGGCCTCACAATGGACTGAACAGGGTGTTTGGAAGGCATCTGTACTTCCCAAGCATTCTCGGGAACTGAGGGCACTTCTTGCTGGTCTTCAGGTTTTTCCAAGGCCTGATTAGGGCATCTGAGAGGTAGCCCTTCCTCTGAGCTCTTCCAGTCCTCAGCACCATTGTGCTTTTTAACATAACCATTTGATCCTGGGGAAACGTCTTTATCCTCCGGCTTCAGGATTGCTTGGGAAGGTGCTGGGGGAGCCAGCTGCTCCACATCGGAACTTTCTGACTCTGAGGAGACTACTCCCTGCTTCCCCAAGGACTGGGAAGAGGGACCAGGACTCACTTCCTTTGAGCTACTGCCCGTGTCATCATTGCTCTCTGACTGTGGGGAGCCTTTTTCAGCTTCGGGCTCTCTCAAGAACTGGGAAGAATATCCAAGAGCCAACTGCTGCTCCACACTGTTCAATCCCACAACTACATTTTCTGATTCTTGGAAGACGTTTTGTTCATCTTTAGGCTTCTTCAAGCACTGGAAAGAAGGTCCAGCGGCCAGCTGTTTCTCAGAACCACTCTCTTTCTCTGGTGTACTCTTTGAATCTGGAGACACTTTTGCAGTTTCAGGCTTCTCCGTAGAAATGCCTCCCTCTTCTGTGGTACTTGTCACAGTTGAGATGCTCACGGTGCAGGCCTGGAGAACACTTCCGGGAGGCTCTTCTTTGCAGACAGTTGGGCCATTTTCTGTTTTTTCTTTGCAGACAGTAGGGACATTTTCTGTTTTAGAGCAGATGTCTTGCAAACCAAGGCTGGAAGCTTCTTCTGATTGGACAGGAGAAGGAGCCCGAAGCACCTGAGCCTCTGTTGTTATTAAAACAATGGCCTCTTTGGGGGTTGTAGAAGGTCTTCGCACCGCTGGCAAAAGAGAAGTTCTGAATTCTGTCTTTTTACCCACAGAAGCCCCATCTTCAGGGTTTGGTGGTGGACCGCTAACCATAGACTCTTTCACATCTTCAGGGACGGATTGTGGTACTTCAAAATCTACACTAGCATTTCTCCCCATATCCCTTGTATTTGAAAGCAGCTCCTGAAAGATACTGATTTCTGCTTCTGAAGTTGTCAGCTGCTCCAGGGCTTGCTTCTCTGTGTACAGGGACCACAAAGGGCCATTGCTGGCAGTCTTCTTAGTAGATGAAGACTCAGGTCCGTCGCCCAGGCCATGCTTTTGACTGGACTGTATAAAGCTTTTTCCTTTCGATGCGTACACATTTGTTAGCGAAACGCACATTCCTATCCTTTCACGTCTTGGGCCATGTGCAGCTGACACTGGGTTACTTGGGTTCCCGGCAGCGCTAGTGTTTGTACTCTTATCCGTTGTCTTTTGATCATAAATCTCAGAATTGTCGCTCTGTTCCTGGCCAGAGTGGCCTGTGCCAAACAGAAAGAAAAAATGAGAAGTGTGTATGCTCTAGCCTTCCTAAATCAAAAACACTCTGCCCTAGCGCAATGGCTACCTACTTGCTGCTCAATTCCGTAGTATGAAGAAGCAGCTTCTCAGAAGGCAGAGAGCAACCTGCCTATTTAAACTTTCTGCCGTTGGAAAACTTTAACTCAAAGGTAAATTTAAATTCCATAAACTGATTCCAGGGTTGGCTCAGCATTTCATAATTAGTGCGCTTCACCATTAGATATGAGACACATCGAGAGACAAATTGCGAGCTGGGCCTGGTGGTGCACACGTATAATCCCAGCATTCTGGGAGACCGAGGCAGGAAGCTAGTAAATCCACGCCCAGCGTAGGCAATTTAGAGAGACCTGGTGAGACCTCGTCTAAAAATAAGAAATAAACAAGGCCTGGAGATGTAGCTCAGTGTGAAGGCCCTGGGTTCAATTCCCAGTACAAGGGAACTGGGGGCTGGGGGTCAATTTTAAACTCAGAACAATGATTATATTTGATGAAACTCACTGGGGCAGGAAGAAGGGATATTTTTATTTTCCGATCAGGATTTCTAGATTCTACTTGATATTTATCCGAACTACTTGAAATCCCCTATCATGCGCTTCTATGCTTTAATTTTTAGAGGTGTCAACAGGAATTGTCTGGAGGGTAGGATTATGGCCCCCTTTTCGTTTATTTTCTACTCCTGTGAGTTGTAGTAACCCTATGTAGTGTACACGCAAAGCAATACTTGATCGTCTTAACAACTGCATCAGTCCACAGGCTTTAAGGCAAACACACAAGATAGCAGCCATGCAGATTGATGCCTAGATGGGAGGGCCCCTCCTTGCTTTTCTTTCTTCACCATCCATTGTATCCCTGCCTCCATCTGGTGGTTCCATATGGGAATACAGCATTGAGAAGAGAGGGCTGCACGCCAACCATTCATTCCCCTCATGGAACGCCAACCAAAACATCTGCCTCCATTGAGTATTGATTCAGTACTACTCAGTATCAAAGACAGCTATTAAAAATAAATCAGACAAAATACTAATCGTTTAATCTTCCTTTCTCCTTCCCTCCTTCCTTCCTTTCCAGGACAGTTTTGTGGCTCTGCTTTCATAGGAACATATGCTCAGGAATATCCTGTGTCTGAATCCACATGTGAAATCTTTTGTGGCAAAAAGTTGAAATATATTGCTTTAAATTAGCTTGCCATTAGCTGGAGCCAACATAAACACACACACACACACACACACACACACA
>NW_022973128.1:0-212 GCF_012274545.1 Fukomys damarensis
GGCTAGGCGTCTTCTGCCACAGGCTTCCATTACAGGGCACTGCAGTACACAATTGAAATCCCACCACTCTGGGAGGCTGAGGAAAGGCAGTAAACCAAGCCCAGTCTGGGTCCTCAAAAACAGTAAGATCCTGTCTCAAAATGAGAAACAAAAGGAGGATGAGATTCAGATTAGTGCAAAGGCCTAAGTTCCACCCTCAGTGCCACACACAC
>NW_022973129.1:0-301 GCF_012274545.1 Fukomys damarensis
TATTGCTCCCAGGCTCTGAGTAGTAAACCCCATTCTACTTAATGTAGCCGTGGAAGCAGTTAGAAAATTCTAGCATTAGTGTGGCTAAGAACAAGGGAGTGGCTGGGCCTGGTGGCACACGCATATAATCCTTGCACGTAGGAGGCTGAGGCAGAAGGATTGCTGTGAGTTTGAGGCCAGACTGGGCTACATAGTGAGTTCCAGGTCAGCCTGAACTACATAGCAAGGCTGTCTCAAACAAGAAGAACAAGGGGGTGATGTCCTGTCCACACCCCCAGCATGAGGCAACCTTACGTAGGAA
>NW_022973130.1:0-258 GCF_012274545.1 Fukomys damarensis
CAAAAATGAAGCTAGGTTAAATATCTTCCCATGTTCACAGAGGAGTTAAAGTATTGGATATTCCTGTAGGTCTCAGTAAATGATGCTGAAATACAGAAAAAATAATAAGAACTGTGCATGTGGAAAAGCTCAGATGAGCATGTCCAAAGGTGATGACAAGAGATTTACAGTCCCAATATTCCCTCACCTCGGCAACAGGTGCTCTCCACAGAACCGCTCAATTCTCTTCCTTTCCTCCTCTTCCCCTCCAACTTTAGA
>NW_022973131.1:0-222 GCF_012274545.1 Fukomys damarensis
AACTGACACCTAGTATGTTAATTTGTGCTGATTCTTCATAATTTTCAATTATTAGTGTTATCACAGAAGTTGTTGAAAGCGTGGACACAGAAGCTAGATTTGTGTTTACATTCTGTTTTGGTCAGGAGTTTAGAATTTCCGTGCATTAGTTTGATCACGTATAATATCAGGATCATGTTACTCACCATAGGGTTATTTTGAAAATTTAATGAAGGAACTAAT
>NW_022973132.1:0-1564 GCF_012274545.1 Fukomys damarensis
ACTACTGTCAATGTCTATTTCCTATCTCTGAAACTAAATTGTGTACTTTATGAGGACAGGGACCACAGTTTTGTTCATCATTAATCACAGGTCCTGGAAGGGGATCAAACATATGGTATATTCAATAAATACTTGAGGAAAGAGAGAAGTGGAAGAAAATTCCATCTGGCATAAGATTCAGAAATTCAAGGTATGACTTGCTTAACAGTAACACCCACAAAATTATGTGCTAAGACATGCTGCAAAGGTGCATATCCCATTTAATCCCCAAAAATGCCATGAATGAATTAATATTCACTCCTTTTTAGGGGGAGTATCTTGAGGTTTACAGTAATTTTGTGATTTTTCCTAAGGCCAAAGAACTGGCAAGAGGCTAGGGTGGCTTTTAACCCCCAAAATATCTGACCTCAACTCCCATGCCTAACCACTCTTAACCATTATATTGCCTCTCTTCTAAGTATAAACTAATGTTTAGGAGAAGAGTAAGAATGCAAACTAACTTGAGTGTCATCTCAAGGACTTTCTGAAAAAAAAAGATGCACACATAGTTAAAAGAAGCTCAAAGATGCTTTTTGCTTTGTGAAGAAAAAAAATTTCAAAAGAATAGTGGTGATCAAGCAAGAAAATGGAGTGAAAAATGAAAGCATCTGGGAGATAAAGATGCAGAAAAGACTGAGGCACAGGGACACTCGAGTGGGTGGACCAAATTTCATTAGAAATGATGTAAATACTTCAGGCAACGCAGGATGATTGCAAGGCAAACACTTCCTAGCAAGGGGGAGGAAGATTAGCTAGCCAAAGTGTTCAAACTGGTCTAGCAAAAGGCAGCTCCCAAGATGAGTTATAATTTCAAAACACTATGGACAGAAAGGTAGAAAGTAGAGAATTTTATAACAGGACAGATGTTTATTCATCACAAAATCCTCATATGAGACTTACAGTTTTCTGCTGCATCCACCAGGACAACTAAAGAGAAGAAGACATAAAACCAAGTATTAACAAGGGTGCAAAACAATGGAACTCTTCCATTTGGTAACTACTGAAGCTAACATATATGCATATTCCATGACCCAGCCATGTCAGTCCTGAGCATATGTGCAAAACAAGCACATCCATGTATTCAAAAGATGAACTAGAATGTTTATAGCAGCACTGTTCAGAATAGATTCATTCTAACTGGAAACCATCCAATTGTCCATCAACAGTAGAGTGGCTAAGTACTCCATGGTACATTCACACACTTGGATAATACACAATGGTGAAAACAAACAATGTGCAATTACATACAGAAACGCAGCACAGACTCCACCAACACCAACACAAACAGAACTGAGGTGTGGGAAGTGAAGATGGTGACTGTGAGGAGATGAAAGGTACCAGGGCCTCGGGGAGACTTCTTGGGTAGTTCTTGAATTTTTCTGTATGGATAGCACATTCCAATAAAGATTTTCAAAGACAATATGAAACAAATTCAAAAACAAAACATGCATCTTTAAGAACCCAAAACTGAATGAAAACAGAAATAAGAAAAGAAACAGCACTGACAGGGGAAAAAGTCAACATA
>NW_022973133.1:0-625 GCF_012274545.1 Fukomys damarensis
TGTCCTTTGTGGACATCTGTTTCACCTCCACCACGGTGCCCAAGATGCTGGTGAACATCCAGACTCAGAGCAAGGTCATTAGCTACGCAGGCTGCATCACTCAGATGTACTTTTTCTTGCTCTTTGGAGAGTTGGACAATTTCCTCCTGGCTGTGATGGCCTATGACAGGTTTGTAGCCATCTGTCACCCCCTACATTACATGGTCATCATGAACCTCCCTCTCTGTATGCTTCTGGTGTTTGTGTCCTGGATCGTGAGCACCCTACATGCCTTGTTACAAAGCCTAATGGTGCTGCAGCTGTCCTTCTGTACTGACTTCAAAATCCCACACTTCTTTTGTGAACTCAACCAGGTAGTCCAACTTTCCTGTTCTGAAAACTTTTTTAGTGACCTCGTGATGCATTTTGCACCTGTGCTGCTGGCTGCTGCTTCCCTTGCTGGAATAATTTACTCTTACTCCAAGATAGTTTCCTCCGTACATGCAATCTCATCAGCTCAAGGGAAGTATAAAGCATTTTCCACCTGTGCATCTCACCTCTCAGTTGTCTTTTTCTTTTATGGCACAGGCCTAGGCGTGTACATTGGCTCTGCCACTGCTCACAGCTCACACTCAAGTGCAACAGC
>NW_022973134.1:0-242 GCF_012274545.1 Fukomys damarensis
GCTTTCTAAAAATGAGAATGTCTGTGATGATAGCAAATACATTTGTCCTGGGAAACTGGTACACACACATATTGTGCCTTTATCCCCTTTACTCCCTATTCTCCTCTGCTCTCTCATGATCCCTGCATCCCCAGGGTCCCTTTGGATCCTCACAAAGTCTACTCCCTGTTTGGCATCTTTGGCCATTAAGGAAGCACAAATTAAAGCAACACTCTCATGTATCTTTTATTTTGCTCTTTAAT
>NW_022973135.1:0-206 GCF_012274545.1 Fukomys damarensis
GAGCAAAGAGAGAGACTTCAGTGAAGAGGAGAGAGATAGCAAGTGGCACTTTCTCCCAGAGCCTGGGCTCACTGCATGGGAATGCCAGACGCACGGTGACCACTGGTGATCCCAGAGGCCTCCATGGAGAAATGTACCAGTGGAATGGAGCAGTGGATACAGCAGACTGAAATGGCTGATGAGGTATTGGGGTTCAAATGTCACCC
>NW_022973136.1:0-207 GCF_012274545.1 Fukomys damarensis
CTTACCCTCCTTGGTAGGAGACTCCAAGAAGCTGACTCAACACAGCCCTTTTGGTCCCAGGGCCCTTCAGTCATGTTATTTTGCTGGATGGAGAGAATTTTGCAATTGTTTCAAAACATGGAAAACAGAGGTAAAGTGATCTGTCTCTATGAAAATAAACTTCTATTTATTGTACAAATTCCTATAAAGTGCTTGTTCAGTAACAGA
>NW_022973137.1:0-1164 GCF_012274545.1 Fukomys damarensis
CCTCCGGGGTCTTTGGGGCCTTCCTGGTCTGTTGTCGCACAGGCCGGGAGCTCGCGCGCACGCTGCCGGTGATCGCAGGCAGGCAGTCCTAAAGACCCTTTTTAACCTCTTAAATTATACAACTCCCTTTTAGTCCAGTCGTTAAGGGTTTTAAGAAGCTGTGACATCCACTGACTATCATTGGGTTGGCACATAAATTCCATCAAAAATGGCAGAAGCACAAGTGAATGCACCCAGATTCTTGGGCCTGAAAAAAGTGTCATTAAAAATTGTGAAGCCAAATGTAGCTAAAGTCAGATTTCTAACAGCTATGTTGGAAGAGCTTTCTGCTTTTAGGCACTCGTGCCCAAGAACTCTTGTTTTATGACCTCAGTAGCTGTCCGTATTTGTTTTTGACACAGGTGACTCCTTTTGACCTCAACTAACCCTATCCCAGTCTCTGAATTCATTCTCTTCTTCTCTAAAGGCATCATCAATCGATCTATGTGTTTTCATCTCTAGATGGCAACCTCATTTTCCCAGGGTATTCAGTCAGTCAGTCACTTGGAGGGCAGTAGAGATGACTGGAGTCAGTGCCAAAACACTTTTTAGCTGACTTTGAGTGGTAACAGAATCAGAAATATAAATTTAGGCTACATTTATCTAGAGTCAATTGTCAAACTTAATCTTACCTATTTTGTAGGTGACAGTACCTACAAGTTTTAACTTTAAAACCTGAGCGGCAACAGTTACAAAGTTCATAAGGAAATGTAAAACAAATTACTAACTTAAAAGAAGCAAAACTAAGAAAAATAGTAGTCAAGGTAATCAAATAAAACCAATCTGATTGTACATCAAGTCTTTCTGTGAGGAAGGTGCCATTAAATCTATTTTTAGATTCCTCTTTTCCTATAAACTGTGAATTACCACTAGATAAAACACATCATTTAATCATGTCAGATCCCAAGAACTAGTTTAGGTAAGAGTTTGTTTTTCTTTATAGTCAAGGTAATCAAATAAAACCAATCTGATTGTACATCAAGTCTTTCTGTGAGGAAGGTGCCATTAAATCTATTTTTAGATTCCTCTTTTCCTATAAACTGTGAATTACCACTAGATAAAACACATCATTTAATCATGTCAGATCCCAAGAACTAGTTTAGGTAAGAGTTTGTTTTTCTTTAT
>NW_022973138.1:0-245 GCF_012274545.1 Fukomys damarensis
GTTTATGTAGTTTCAAAAATGAATGCTTCCATGAAGTACCAAGCTTAAAACAGACACAGAGACGCACTTGAGGAAGAAGAAAAGAGTATTAATTTATCACTATCCAGAATTTTCTCTTGTTTGGTTTCTTGGTCAATTGACTCTCCAAAGATAGTCACTGTTTTTGACCCTCATCATCAAACCCTTTAACTGCGTTTTTAGCAACATATGGTAAACAAAAAGAATGTCGTAAATGTCATTAATTT
>NW_022973139.1:0-375 GCF_012274545.1 Fukomys damarensis
AATGCAATGAGTTGACCAGTGAAGTCCACCACTTATATGAGTACAACTGTATTAATTTTGTTTGTAGGTCTCTGCCTGCCAGAGATAGAAACACTGTTGTGAGGCACTTTAGAAGAAAAGCCCTTAAGGCCTAACAGAGTGCCTAGCAGCTCTGAGTGCACACAAGGCTCCAGAATACTGTATATTTGGGGATAGGTTCAGTTTGAAGTTAAAACAGAAATGCACTGGTCAGAGTGCTTCTGTGATTTAAACTTCAGTTTTCCCTGGGAAACAGCTGCTGTTGTCACTTAGCACTTTGTAACCAAAGCGGTTAGTTTCCTGACTGTGAAGTACTCCACAGAGAAAGGTGCTGCAATGCTATGAGTTTACCAGTGA
>NW_022973140.1:0-229 GCF_012274545.1 Fukomys damarensis
GCATTAGTGTGAGTAAAGAGTGCAGAAAAGGACAGAAAACAATTACTTAGGAATAATTCAAACTGCAGCTTGGCTTAGTTCGTGGAAATACTTTGATGACATCTCGATTGATTAATGACATGGAGGCCTTATGATATCACACAGCAGTGGCTGCAGAAAACTGCTATCCCTAGTGTAGGCATGGAAGGGAGGTGTAGTGTCAGGAGCATTGTGTGCATGACGCTAAGCC
>NW_022973141.1:0-220 GCF_012274545.1 Fukomys damarensis
TTGCCAGCCCACGCTACGTTTTAAAGGTGTTTCATTGAGCAAAGCCAAGAGGTGAAGTGGGTACAAGGTAGGACAAAACTACAGTCAACTAATAAGATTACAAATATCATCACTTAGGTAATATCGACCCAGTGGGAAAGCACAAGGTAGACAAAACAAATCAACCAATAAGATTATAGTCACTTATGTAATATTAAATGGGGATCAAATGGGGAAGCTA
>NW_022973142.1:0-396 GCF_012274545.1 Fukomys damarensis
ATCATTACCCATCTTCAGACTTTATTATTATCTTCCCCCTGGGAAGCTCTGAGGTCTGAAGCAGACTTCTACGTCTCCTCAGTTGCACTGGGACTACTTTTCTCCCATCAGTTTCTGGTGGTTACACTCCAAAGATGGTGTGAATGGCATCTCATAGGACTGGTCCAGGTCTGCCTGGGTTGTCCTTCACTCTTGACAAAGTGCTCTTCCTCAGGCCCTCTTGCAGACATCTACACAGTCCTGTTTTTGGTAAGGTCCAATATCTTGGGTAGACTTTTCTATACTTTCGGAAGAAGTGCTCCATTTCTTCTCTCCTGCCTCTCAGAGATGCTTCTTCCTCCTTTCCTACTATTTGCCTGCTCACCAAGCTCACACTGGTAGCTCACTCCATTCCTT
>NW_022973143.1:0-328 GCF_012274545.1 Fukomys damarensis
GAGGCCAGACCACTCAGGATCCGGGGCACATAGGGCTGCCAGTAAATGAGGAGTTAGTGCTACCCAAAATGTGCCACCTGCGGAACTTTCCAAAAGCCAGAGCAAAATAAAACACACCACAACCTGGTCCTACTTCTCATGATCATACAGAAGGCAGAACAACAGAGAAGTTTCCTCCAATTTCCAGCACAGGATTCTGGAATCCCTCACTTTACAAGGGAAACAAGTCTATCTACACTGGGCCTATAAATGTTTCCTCCCAGTTCTAGCTACGGGTCTGGGCTCTGAGCCCTGCCCACTCCTCCTAGAAGGGGTTTCCATCCTCCCT
>NW_022973144.1:0-375 GCF_012274545.1 Fukomys damarensis
GATTCTTTTTGTTTGTTTGCTTATTTTATGTTGAGACCTGTTGACTTATTGTAGTGAAAAGTTGTTTCTAGTGTGAAGTCCGAAGTTAATTTCTAGCTTTCAATGATGTTTCTTGGATGTAGGAAGTACAGGCTTTTGCCTCTATCCCAGGACCCAACCACCTCCCTTTCAGTGATATGGGAGGCTGTAGCATGTTGTCAAGAAAGCTAATTAATAGCAACAGCTATATCACCTTGGATATAGTAATACAATCAGTATCAATTGTAGCATTAAATGCAGACAAAATATTGACCAACCCAAAGGACCAATAAAGTGCTATAGTTGTCAATGGAAAAGAGATCTATACTTATAGTCTGAACACTAAGAGAATAAAAA
>NW_022973145.1:0-1101 GCF_012274545.1 Fukomys damarensis
TGATGATCAAGAAAAAAATCATTTAATTACTCATGCATTCATTTGAAACACATTTATTAAGCACATAAAGGTCCCAGCAATGAGCAGGACACAGCCTAGGCTGCGATGGTGAACCTTTTAGAGCTTTCAGTGTTAACAAACAGCCTTCTGCAGCTCACATGCCATAGCTGTGCCTTCCCTGGTCTGGGGGCTCCGGAAGCCCCTGCTAGTAAGGCCCTGCCAGGCTTCTGGGAAGGGTCTTCGGCCTTCAACCCACACTGCAGGGATGGCCTGTGTGCTGTGCCACAAGGGCGGTGGCTCTGCCTCCTCTGCCAGGCTGGGGCACGGGCACATCTGTGCAGCAGTGCCCTCCTCAGTGCCCAAGAGCCATCCGAGCTGACAGACTGGGCACTGGGGCCAGTGCTCTGTGGTAGAGCCTGCAGAAACTGCAGGGAGACTCTGTTCCTTCTAACCTTGGGTGCCTTCTGCTTGAGAACCCTCACCTGCTTGACGCTCTGTCCCCGCCTCTTTGGAGGGGGTCCTCTGGAAGGCTGGTGGCTTCTGCTCTGGGTCCTGGACCACAAAAGCCAAGGACAGCTACTTCAGTGAAGACAGTGCAAACATCTGGGTATCCTCTGAGAATATAATGGGGGGCATAATGCAGTAATAATCTCACTGCAATATCCCGCTACATTAGGAAGACTCACTAGCTGGCTCAGTGGCAATTAGTCCAGTAGATAAATGGCCACGTGCATATTAGTATTCCAAAGAAACAGAGCCAACAAGAGATACATAAATGGCAAGTCCTTCCTGTATGGCTTGAGATCAGTTCCGTCAGTGAACGCCCCTTGCTTCCTTTGTTGGGGAGAAATCTGCCTGAGAGTCATCTCCAGTGCCTTCCTCACACCCGGAAGTAGCAGTCTCTCTTCCCTCTCTCCTGCCTGCCTGTGCTGGTTGGCTCACCACAGGGCAATCCCATTGTGTTGGTCTGAGATCGGCAACCAGATGGGACTTCTCCTTCTACCCCCAGTTCCCACCCGGAGAAGCTGCAGCAGTGGCAGTGTGCCTGGAACTGGCCCACACTGCTGGAGACAGCCCTGAGCAGGTGAGGGAGCCCATCCT
>NW_022973146.1:0-1057 GCF_012274545.1 Fukomys damarensis
CTGGTCTTGAACTCATAGCGATCCTCCTGCCTCAGCTTCCTGAGTGCTGGGATTACAGGCATGTGCCACCATGCCCAGCTAAGACTATACATTTTTTAAAATAGAAAAATGTGGGATTCACTTTCTTACTCTACCACTTACTCTGAGGTACCCTCTCTTTCAGTCAATAACTTGACCAATTTTTGACTCAGTTTCCTATATTTAAAATGGGTATATGTTACCCAAGAAAGAAGAACCATCATCAGGAAATAAATACATGATGAAATGAAGAAATGCTAGCTAGGCTTTGGGGAAAAAGAACCACTCTATATTGTTAGAAGGAATGCAAACTAGTATAACCACTATGGAAATAGTGTGGAGAGTCCCCAAAAAACTAAAACAAGAAATTCCATCTGGCCTAGTTGTTCCCCTTCTAGTTATCTTCCCAAAAGTGTTAAAGGCATCATATTACAGTGATGCATGCATATCAGTATTTGTAGCAGCACAATTTAGAATGGAGAAATCTTGGAAGTAGCCTATATGTCTATCAACAAATGAAATGAGTACTGCTCTGCTATAGAAAAGGATTGACTTGGACCATGTACAGGAATATAGATGTACCTTGAGACCATAATGCTAAGTGAAATAAAGCAGAAACACAAGCTTAAACATAAAAAAAATTTTTTTCCTCATTGAGTTCATTGGTACTTTTTTAGGTATACAGTACACTTACATTCATCATTGGGATCTTATACCTTTACATGACAGGTCTTAGTTCTCATTTTTTTCCCATATCCTTGCCCTCCCTTCACCTCCTCCACCTCAAATGGTTTCTTTTATATGAGAAACTCAAATTATAAATAAAGAGCAAAATAAATGATAGTTAATAGGGAGATAGATGTTTCTCAAATGGGAAGGGGATCAAGAGATGGAGGGAGGGGGAGGGAAGAGGAGAGAAGCCTGATTAAGAAAAGGTAAAAGAAGCTCTAGGTTGTGGATAAATATAATCTTGCAAATGTCCGTCTAGGGGCTTTAAAGCATGATTCGAAAATTACCTTTTTTTTTTTTTTTTTTTTTT
>NW_022973147.1:0-216 GCF_012274545.1 Fukomys damarensis
GGCTAAGGTTTGTCAATTTTGTTTATTTTTTCAAAGAACCAACTCTTTGCTTCATTGATTTTTAAAAATGGTTCTTAGTCTCCATTGCATTGATTTATGCTCTGATCTTTATAATTTCCTCCCTTGTATGAGCTTTTGTTTTGTCCTGCTCTCCTTTTTCTAGAAGCTTGAGGTTTAGCATCAGATTGCTTATTTGAGCTTGCTCTGTTTTCCTAA
>NW_022973148.1:0-249 GCF_012274545.1 Fukomys damarensis
TATTTCCATACAAAAGCATTCAATATTCTACAGGCAGCTGCAGCCAGCTGTGCTCTCTGGAAGTGTGTCTCACAGGCTCCTGTGTACAACACACTGCAGGCAGACCAGGCTCAGCTGTGCCGCTGGAGCAGGGCACTGCGCCGACATGGCCCAGGCTCTTCTGAGTTAGAGACCTCCGGTGTATTCTTTGTGTGTGTGTGGGCATGCATGCATGTGTGTGTATTATAAAACCATACATGGAAATAATTT
>NW_022973149.1:0-281 GCF_012274545.1 Fukomys damarensis
TCCCAGAATTTAAATAATGACGAGCAAATGCAGCAGTCACAGCAGAGGAGTAGGGTACATATAGTGAGCCCTCAGGCATAGGGACCCAGGTCTGCCACTTGGTTGACAAGTTAGAACAGCACATGTGGGAACTGCAGAGACCAATCTTGCAGGGCGGAGAGGAGGAACGGGGAGCATCTACTGACACAAGAGTTGTCCTGTGCTGGACACTGGTGCCTGGCTCAGATCTCCCAGGTCTGAAATTGTCCCACCAATGAGGGGGTTGCCAGCAGCTCATGGGT
>NW_022973150.1:0-201 GCF_012274545.1 Fukomys damarensis
AAGTTGCTGAGAGAAACTAGTTAGGAAATTTCCAAGCCAGAAATTCCAGGGGGTAAGAGATAAGGGGACACATATAGTGGGGGCTACAAAATGAGGGCAGACGTGGAGCCCGCTCTACTCCATTTCTCACAACAGCTCTATTTTCACCTGCAGCTGACAAGCCAGACTTGATTAACAACAGGTTCCCCAGAAGTAAAGCAG
>NW_022973151.1:0-239 GCF_012274545.1 Fukomys damarensis
TTCCCATTATTATTGCCACTTTCCTAAGCAGTTCTGGAAGTCCTCTTGTGTGTCTTTAATCAGTATGATCAGAAATACAGTGGTGGCTGCTGCTGCTGCATTCCACAGAACAGAAAGCCTTGCAAAGCATTGCGGTGTGTCTTCATCTACCTTCTTCGTGAGATCTGACACCTTGCACCATCTTGTTTTTTCCCATAGTCAAAAGAGTCAGGAAACATAAATATTTTAAATCAATTCAG
>NW_022973152.1:0-455 GCF_012274545.1 Fukomys damarensis
TTTTTTTTTTTTTTTAAAGAAAACGTCTCCAAGGATATTTCACTAACATATGATCTGAGGAGCTTGGGGAACTTGATAGAACTGTTAAACTGTTCTGTGTGGGGTCTGCTATTTTTATTTTTAAAGTTTTTAATAGAAAAACCTGTCAGCAGGGTTGCACCATTGTCACAATGGCCATACTCTCAAAATTGATAATATAGTTTTAATGTATTCCCAAACAAAAACCAACACATTCCTTATAGAACTAGAAGAAACGTATAGAACCAGAAGAGGCCAAGAATAGCAAGTGCAATCCTGAGTAAGAACAAAGTAGGAGGCATCAGAGCCATGCATTTGAAGTTATATTACAAAGCTACAGGGATTAAAAACAGCATACTAGCCCAAAACAGACATGTGGACCAGTGGAATATAATAAAGGGAGAAGAAACTACATCATGCACGTTCAACTACCCAGT
>NW_022973153.1:0-612 GCF_012274545.1 Fukomys damarensis
ATGTTTGTCTGTCTTAAGTGTTATATGTTTGTCTTAAATGTTCAAAGATGTTTGTATGTTTTTTATCAGAATTACGTAAAATGCAAGTAGATTGTTGACTTTTAAAAAGATATCTTATTAAATATGTTGTTAAAAATGTTTAATTGGCTATTATCAAAGGTCTGAATTATAAATATGTTATTGTAATATGTTTCTGATGGTTATTTTCTATTAAAAAAAGGGAAGATCCTGTTGATACAAAGCTACATTACAGGATATAAGAATTCATATAATTATAATAATTATTGCTACTTTTCTGGTATACAAAAAGTATTCATATTGTTTGACCATGCAGGTTTTCCAGCATATTGTTCATGATAATAACCTTTTGGTCCAGGTATTCTCCCTTTTCTTCTGCTCCACCTACTTATGGTTACAGGTACATTTATAGACCCACCACTATCCCTGAACAGTTTGAAGCTGGGTTATGGGTTTCCACTGAGGAGACTGGATTGGGACCCCAACACTGAAGCAGCAGAGAACTCCAGGATATGTCTTGATGCACAAGCAGAGACTTTATTGTCCAGAACAAGGATTTAATGGGAATGGTGATTTAATAAGACATCTCAAGGG
>NW_022973154.1:0-216 GCF_012274545.1 Fukomys damarensis
ATAAGATCATTTCAATAGATGAAGGAAAAGCATTTGATAAAATTCAACATCCATTTGTGATAAGAACCTTGCAGAAAAAGGAATTGATGATATTTATCTCAACCTGGTAAAGGCTAACTATAAAACCAACAGCCAACAACACACTAAATGTTTAAAAACTAAAATATTTTGTACTAAAATCAGGAAGAAGCCAAGGATATAAACTATCACAACTTC
>NW_022973155.1:0-311 GCF_012274545.1 Fukomys damarensis
AGATGATTATTGCTAATTCTGATCACTAATTTATAATTCCATAGCCTAAAAAAACAGATTTTCTGGTTCAAGGATTTAGCACAGTGGTTCCACCACCTGTCTCTGAAGCACGAGGTGCCGAGTTCGATCCCTGGTGCCAAAAAAAAAAAAAAAAGATTGTCAATATTGTCAATGATGCTTTGCCTAATTCTGCTTTTTGAGGAAATCAGTCTTCTAGAGAGAGAGAGCAGCTGTGTCACTAATAAACAGACCTTGGATGGGGGCACAAGATATAGAATCAAGAGAAAGAGGAGGCCAGGGATTTAGCTCAG
>NW_022973156.1:0-273 GCF_012274545.1 Fukomys damarensis
TGACTTATTTATTTCACTTAAGAGCATATCCTCAATATGCATCCATTTTCCTAATAACAGATTTGCTGAGAGAGAAATGTGCCTTTTTGATTTTGGCTGAAAGCCTGTGAAAAACTATCCATGCCACAGTTTGAACACTGAGCTGCCTAAATATATCCTCCACCAGATTAATTATTCTTGCACCCTTAATCTCAGTCTTCCACAGTTCACGAGCAAATATAGACACATTGGGTCCCATAGCGTAATATACTTGATCTCAAGTCTAACTAGCAA
>NW_022973157.1:0-265 GCF_012274545.1 Fukomys damarensis
ATGGCTAGTTGGAGTTCTATATGCCTCACTTATCTGTATGCCTAATTCTTCCCTTCTGTTTGGTAGGTTTTCTGTCATTAATTCTGTGAATAACTTTTTTATGTCATTTGCGTTTTCTCCTGTTTTTTCATGAATTCCTAATAGTCTTATGTTATTTTTCTTTGTATCGTCTAGGAGTTGTTGGACTGATTTCTCATGATCTCTTACTGTTTTTAAGAGATCTCTTTTTTCACGGTCACTGACTGCAATCCTATCTTCTATATCT
>NW_022973158.1:0-280 GCF_012274545.1 Fukomys damarensis
TTTTGCCTGCATCTGTTATCATTATTAATATGTTCCCATCTTAAAATTCTCTTACAGTCCCGAAGATATTTGGTAAAATAACTTTTTCCCATCTTGGTAGGACCTGTCCAGCTTTCAGTAGAAAAATGAATCCTCAACACCTTTCCATCAACCTCCACAGAGATGGAGACCATCTCTCTGGCTTCTCTTGGACTCTGCTACCTTTACAAGAAATGGCGTTCCCCACTGTGTGAATGAACAACTGCACGAGTCTGGATTGAGACCAGTGGTATCTTAAGCA
>NW_022973159.1:0-304 GCF_012274545.1 Fukomys damarensis
AAAAAGAGATCGAGGAGGATATAAGAAAATGGAAAGATGTCCCCTGCTCCTGGGTAGGAAGAAGGAACATAGTGAAAATGGCCATACTACCAAAACTGCTATATACATTCAATGCAATACCAATTGAAATCCCAACACTATACTTCACAGAACTAGAAAGAAAAATCCAAAAATTCATCTGGAACCATAAGAGACCTAGAATAGCAAAAGCAATCCTAGGCAACAGACACGTGGCAGCGGGAATAACAATTCCCAATTTGAAACTATACTACAAAGCCACTGTGTTAAAAACAGCATGGTACTG
>NW_022973160.1:0-777 GCF_012274545.1 Fukomys damarensis
AGCCGAACAGACCATCTGAGGCATGCTGGGAAGTAGTGGATGACTCGTGGTACCCGAGGATCTCTTCCAGTTCTAGGACTCCATTATTTAGCAAAGGTCTGGTGTTCAAGGAGTGCGTCAGGAAGAAGCACTTTGCCTGTAGCAGAATATAAAAAGAAGAGTTGAAGCTGTGAAGGAAGAGGAATATTGCAGTAATACTGGTTTGCCAAGGAATGGCCTTGTTATAGCATTGGAAGACCTGTTGTGTTCAGGGAAGCTCCACAGTCACCCGCATGTGCTAGAATACTTGGTGGCCCTCCTGGGATCTGACGGAGATTTGCGTCTTTGGGTATCTATGCAAATTAAAGGTATTAATTAACTAAGCCTCTGGAACCTTTGAACTAACGACACTAGTTTCTGTTGCTTCTCCAGCCTCATTTAAGTGTATTCTCATTACCACCCACGAAGGGGCTCAACTCTATGGGTCCTTCATATTGGACAGCAGGAGCAGCTGTGTATGGTTAAATCCTGGGTCCTGGTGGAAATATTTGAGAAAAAGCTGCTTATTCTAAATATTAACTCGAAAATGGCAAGCCTTCCAAGATACAGAAGCCCCTTCTTTGGTGGATTTTCTGACTATATAAGAAACACATTACCCAAATCCTGATCAACTCAGAGGCCACCTGTGTCAATGTTGTATCAGTGCTCCTTTCAGGAAGTACAATTCAGCAGGCTTGGTGGTGCACACCTGTAATCCCAGTACTCAGGAGGCTGAGGCAGGAGGATCACCATGAGTTC
>NW_022973161.1:0-201 GCF_012274545.1 Fukomys damarensis
TTGGGCCTATAATTTATCTGCATTTTGGGTTTCTCATGTAGAACTCATGCAACATTAAAACCTGTGTGTCTGGCCTCTTTTGCTTAACATAATGGTCTCAGGGTATATCTTTTTCTACAAATGACTCAAGGTTATCCATCTTAATGACAGAGTGGTTCTCCATTGTGTGTAAACGCCACATTTCCTGTACCCATTCACCTG
>NW_022973162.1:0-209 GCF_012274545.1 Fukomys damarensis
TTTCTGAAAAAAAAATATTCCCCGAAATGCCCCATCAGTTCCCAGAGGACATGAGCTCCCACAGCACCAGGGCAATTGGCAGACCCACACAGGGACGATGCCAGGAGAGTCTGTGATGAAAGAGGTTTCAGGGAGAAGCCCAGGGACCTGGAATCACCCAGGCAGATCGCTGACCAAGGCACACCCAAAAATGCACACAAGTGCATGTA
>NW_022973163.1:0-235 GCF_012274545.1 Fukomys damarensis
ATACTGAGAGGCACAGTGTTGAACTAGACACTGATGTAAAGTTAGATAGAATAGGTAAACTTAGATAATTCCTGGTACTGACAATTTTTCCTTGCTTACTATAATTTTCTCTCCCATGCCTTCACTATTAATTTTTCTCCTGTTTTCCCAGTATAACTTGTCTTACTGTCACATTCTCGGTTTGCTTTAGATCAATTGTGTGACACGTTTGATGAGGGGTCACTTGGAACCATTT
>NW_022973164.1:0-742 GCF_012274545.1 Fukomys damarensis
AGGAGAAGGTACACATTTCTATGTCAAAATGTATTGTGCCTCAGTTTGTTTCTCTTCTACCATTTCTTGTTAAATTCATCTAGCGTTGCTTCTGTAATTTATTTGAGGAGGTGATTTAAAACTTTAAAAATTAGTTACTTAGTTTTTTGTACCAGAAAAAAAATCTGGACCTTGAATTTTTGAGGCAGGTGAAGCTCCACTGAGCTAAATGCCCACCGAAGAAGACAATTTTTAATGGTTGAAAGGTGTTCACACAGTGGTTCTTTTCAAATTCATTAACTGATTTCAGTTAGTCATTTAGGCTGTTGCCTTCCAGGTAAAACAAAATTTCCCATTTATCGAATGTTCAGAAAAATACTATAGTTACCATATGAATCGCTATCCAATGTATGTTCATGCACATTAAATGTTTATCATTTTTTCATCATTTCTGTGTACTTGTGATAATGAGCAAGGAGCCCAATGGCCTTGATAATAAGCAATACCCCTATTTCCACATTTTTATTTTGAGAAAGTTCCTCACTAAATCTCTAAGTTGCCCAGGCCATATTTGAACTCGGGACCCTATTGCTTCACTTTTCTGAGTGGCTGAGAGAAAGTGTCTTCAAGTGACAAATATTGTGCATGCGTTATGTCCAGGATCTTGGACATTAAGTAGAAAAGTAGATTGTACAAAAATCATAGCATACTGAATTTTAAATACCCACACGTTACTAGAATCATGGATGGGTTTTTTTTAACT
>NW_022973165.1:0-381 GCF_012274545.1 Fukomys damarensis
TTAAAAAAATAATTTTCATGGAGCCAGGCATATAAATCAGTGGGAGAGTATAAAGCTCTGGATTCAGTCACTAGCACCAAGAACAGATTTTTTTTTCCACGATGTGAATATTTGATAAAACCCCAAACCCATTTTTTCTGACAGATACACTTATAGGCAGACTTACCTGTTAACAGTTGTGATGTAAGTCATGCTGTAAAAAAGATAGTAAAGACTGGAGGGTGGTGTGTGTGTGTCCTGTACTAAGTTTTATTTATATAAACACACTTGGTTTATGGTGAAGTACAGAAGCACACACCTGTACTCCCAGCCACCTGGGAGGTTGAGGCAGGAAGCTCACAAGTTCAGAGCCAGTCTGAGCAATTTAATAGGATCCTGTCT
>NW_022973166.1:0-229 GCF_012274545.1 Fukomys damarensis
ACCAGCCAAAAATTCTGGACACGGAGTCGCAGGGCAGGCGGCTTTCCACGCCAGCCTTTCTCCGGGTACAGTTTCTGAGGTCTGCGCTTGTCAACTGCTGACAGACGGCGACCTCTCCAAGGGGGAGGTGTGAGCGGTCAGGGGACAGGTGACGCCCGAGGTCACACATAGGCAGTGGAGGCGGGAGGTGACCAATCACTTCGGGACAGATGCTCCAGCTGCAGTGTGG
>NW_022973167.1:0-224 GCF_012274545.1 Fukomys damarensis
GTGGAAACCCAATTGCTAAAAATTTTGCCAGAGGTGACCTGAGTAGATGGGCATACTCTTGACGATTGGGGTATTTACAATGCAGTGGGATAAGCAGGACTTAGAAGGGCAATGGTGTTGATTGGTGTTTAGAGGTTGTATTAGTATTCTGCAGAGAGGTGAGGAGAACCTCAGGGTATGTTAAAACAGCTAAAAGCTAAAACAGCCTCACTGTAGGAACTCTT
>NW_022973168.1:0-502 GCF_012274545.1 Fukomys damarensis
GAATCCCAGTAAAAGAAGTCTAGCATATTTGTCATTGGTTCTATTTGTATGACTCCTTAGAGTTTGGCAGCCTCAAAGATATAGGATCCTATAAGAAAAGTCCCTTTGTGTTATGGATCTTGTAGACCTTGAGGGGATAGGGTCAAAATATTGGCTGTCCTTGTAGCCCAGTTACCTTACTAGTTTCAGTCTCCAAACATTCTGCATGCTTTATCTTGAAATCCAGCAGCCACAGAGAAGGCAAGTGCCTTGAACCAAACACTGTTGAGAACTCCAACTAGTAATCTCAATCTCTGTGGAAGACCTCCAAAGTGTTATAAGGAGAAGAGATGTAACTCCCAAGCCTGCTAGATATCCGAAATATGAGATCGTGTTCTCTAAAATCAGAGAATGAATTTTGGGAACAACAGAGGTTAAGAGTAGAAAAAAATTATTGAGGGAAAGAAAGCTTCTGTATAAGAGAGACAGAATGGGGTCTGGAAAGTGGGTTGCTCTTTTTTTT
>NW_022973169.1:0-220 GCF_012274545.1 Fukomys damarensis
CTCTCAGGTACTGAACGGTCATCTCCAGGATCTCCGCCTTCTCCAGCTTCCCAGAACTCTGAAAAAGGAGAAAGACTGCTGCCGCAGGCCTGCGGTGGCAGACCAACCCCAGCGGGCCGGAGGGCCCGACTTTATCTGGAGAGGGCGGTGAGTGAGACGCCTGTGCCTGCGGCTCTCGGCGCTCGGGCTCAAGGGGAGGAGGTCGGCCCTGAAGACCCGC
>NW_022973170.1:0-260 GCF_012274545.1 Fukomys damarensis
ACTGATCTCCAACATTTATTATTCCTTGTGCACGAAGGGGATGTTCCTCATTATCAATACCAATATCAACCTAAAACTCCTGCATTGCTGTGCATAATTCTATTCTATTCTCTATCGTCTATGGAATATTGTTCCTTGAAGAACTAGCTAAGGAAATAAATAGGGCCAAACCTGAAGCAGCACTGAAGTTTCAAGGAATTTTGTTACCTTCATGATAAACATGAGATCAGAATGAAGGAGTAAAAGAAAGACAATCATTT
>NW_022973171.1:0-210 GCF_012274545.1 Fukomys damarensis
ACTCAGTAGGCAAAACGCACTCAGGTGATCCATCGGTTTCTGATTTCTCAGACTTGCTTCACTGTCTCCGCCACCCTCAGAAGCCCCAGCATGTCTCAGGAGCTCCAGGAGCCCTCCCTCGTTCCATTGTGCATGAAGCACTACAGCTTCTAGCCAGCCAGCCGAGAGATGAGCCACAGGACATCCATGGTTGCCTCCTGCAGACCTTTC
>NW_022973172.1:0-1260 GCF_012274545.1 Fukomys damarensis
GCATCCAAGTTTCTTTCGACCCACACTTTAGATGGTAAGATTGGCATTTAACGCTCTGGTTCCCTACGTTGCACACGTCCCAGTTCTCTGTTCCAACAGCTTGAGAGAGTACCTGATCCATTCAGTGTCTCCCTGCAGGTGTGTTCTGCAGACGGGTGCCATGCACACCGCTCTTGTTACCAAAGTCAGCAATCTAAGCACAGAAATTGAGATGCTGATAGACACACACTGTGATTTCACAGAGTAAGCTTAGGTTTGCAGAAACTAGTAACAGTGAACTTGCCTCTGTATATTTTATCACATTTCATTCATGTTACTTTTATTACAACTTGGCCAAGGGTTAGCCTGCAACAGAATGCAACCATAAGAACGAAACCTCATGAGATGGTTGAGAGATAGTTTAAGAAGTGCTGCTTTAGTATATCCGGTAACTTTTCTGGCAATACTTCTTATTGCCTTTAGGGATCCATCATGAACAGCTGACTAGTAACTGGTAATAGCAGCTCTGAATGCAAACACTTGTAACAGCTTTAAAATTTGGGGGGGCTCCTTGAGCTCTGTTTTCCATTCTCACAACACTCTTCACAGGCAACTTGCTGTGCATTTGCCTTCTCACAAAGAGAAAATGCTGGGCTTGTGCAAGGCAAGCAAACAAGTCCCATGCACCCTGTGCCTTCCCACAGCCATCACTTCATTGAGATAGGGCCTTCCTGTTCTTGGCATTACAAGCTCCACATACTTTCCAAAACCTGCTCTCAGAAAAAAATAAAAAATAAAATCTGACATTGAGCATATAAATATAATCGTACACCACTCAAGGAGAGTTCAGGCAAAATATTACTTCTCTGTATTAGTACATATGTGCCGGATAATACCGGCATTCCTTGTGTGGGATTGGTGCCTGTACATAAGACATCCACTTCCTTTTCGCCGTCCCTTCTCCCTCCATCTCTTCAGTCGCTTCCCATTTGAGAGATTTATCTCCCTACTTCCTGTTATCTACCTTTTCTTTTGCTCTACATCTGTTATTTGGATTTCTCATACCAGAAAAACCATGCGATCTTTACCCTTGTGTACGTGTTTTTTTCCACGTAGTCCATTTATTGTACAAAAAGTTCCAGAGTGAGATGCACCTCTCTCTGGGGAGCTGCAGCACAGAGAAGCCTCTCCTAGGTAAAGTCCTTCCTCTTCCTTCTCGTATGTGTGTCCCCAGCATTTATGCCAGACTGAAGGACAGTGCCGTTCAACATGACATGGAAT
>NW_022973173.1:0-3915 GCF_012274545.1 Fukomys damarensis
CTCATTTTTTCCCCTTGTCCCTGCCCTCCCTTCACCCCCTTCTCCCCTCCCCATCTACAAACATCTCTGCTTTTATCTGAGAAATTATTTTCAAGTTCATTTTTTCTGGATCCTCTTTCATTGGCAGTTCAGGAGTCCATGTGGTTGAGTTCCAGGTTGTTCCATCCCGGTCCCTGGATTTCCTTTTGGTTATCTAGATGTTTAGGTTTTCAGTTTGTTTATATGTCTTCTCATTTCTATCATTTTGTTGTTGTTAAAGATTTTGGCTTAATTTGCTATTTGTAAATTGCTTATTGCAAGTATCTTTATTGTGAGTTTTTAGAGCTCTTAGGGAATGCCTACTTCTTATATTATCTTCCTGGTATAGCTGGCCTTTGGATTTTAGTTTGTAATGACCATTAAGCGCTTTCAGTCTTGTTATATCAGTAAAGAGAACTGAACAGAATAATCACATTACCTTGGGCAAAGTAATACAGTCAGCTATAGTAGCATCAAACACAGTTTAGAAAATGACAAATTGTTGTAGCTATCATTCTTACATCTTTAACTACATAAACTAGAGTTGTGGTTATATATAAAAATCAAGGACTAACTGAAAATATTTTTACAGTGAGTAAGCAGCTTTACCCTCTGGAAAAAAGACTTTGAAGGAGTTGAAGAGGGGATAGAGAGCTAGAAGGAGAGGTTAGAAGTAGGTCTAGAGGACATAGGAGAATCACACAACCTTTGGGAAATGATTCCTGATTTTAGAAGGAAAGCTTTCAGCTTTTCCCCATTTAATATGGCATTGGCCATTGGTTTGTCATAAACAGCTTTTATCAGATTGTGATAAGGTTCTTCTATACCTATTTTCTTCAGGATTTTTATCATAAATGTATATTGGATTTTGTCAAATGCTTTTTATGCAGCTATTGATTTGATTGTGTGATTTTTGTCACTGTTTATGGTCATGTGGTATATTACATTTTTTGGCTTGTATATGTTAAATACCCTTGTATCTCTCACTGGAATAAATCTTGATCATGTGTCATCTTTTTGATAATATGTTACATTCTATTGATAGTGGTATCTTGGTTCACTAATTTAAATTGGGTCTTTGTTGTTTTTGAAATCAGTAATGCTAGGCTTTCATGAGCATTTTTGGAAGTACTACTTCCATTTCAATTTTATTGAATTTCAATTTTATTAAAAAATTTGACATTATTATTTGATTCTAGGAATTGTTTCATTTCTTCCTTGATTTCTTTGTAATCCATTGAGTTTTCAGGTGTGTGATATTTAATCTCTATGTGTTTGTAAAGTTTCTGTAATTTCTTTTGTGATTGGTTTCAAATTTTGTGAAATATATCAAATGTTTGTGAATCCATTGATATAATCACTAATACAGTTAGCCTTCATTAATTCCACCCAAACTTTATTTTCCATTAGTAATTTTTTTCCTCTTATTCCTCTCTGGACTCTCTCTCCATTCCCCCTACCATGTTCAGGCAACCAGTGATCTGAATTCTCTCATACTATATTAATTTTTATTTACTATTATTTTATATAAATACAATTTAACACATTATATACTATTTAATATTGTTTCATTCATCATATTTATTTTGATTCTTCAGTATTTTTGCATGTATCAGATTATTTGTTTGTTTCTAATTAGCATCTGTTGTGGAGCTATACCACAACTTATTTATCTCATCAAGTTTGATGGAAGTTAAGATTGTTTTCAGATTTTAATTATTACTGGTATATTTGTTAAGAAAAGTAGAGTGTAACTCTGCAATGATCTATGCTTTTATTTTTCTTGGGTAAATACCTAGGAATAAAATGAATAGGTCATATGGTTGGTACATGTTTAATTTTATAAGAAGCTGCCAAGCTATTTCTTCAAAATGATTTTACATTTCTAGGAGCATTTATTTAATATCTTGTGATCTTTGGTATTATCAGTTTAAAATTTTCTTTATTTAGCTTTGCATAGATATGTAGTGGAATCACATTGTGATTTGAATCTTCATTCTTTATTGATCTTTTTATATACAGATAATTCATTTGTCACCGATATATGTTCTTTGGTAAAATGGCTGCTCAAATATTTTCCACGTTTTATATATTTATCTTTTATTTTCTTATTGTTGAGTAGTTTTGTGAGCTTTAAGAACTATATATTTTGATATAACTCCTTCATTATGTATTTGATTTTATGAAGTTTTTTAAAATCTATACCTTGCTTTTCATCCTTTTAAAAACATCTTTCAAAGATCAGTGGTTCTTAATTTTTATGAAGTCCAGTTTATCAGATTTTTTATTTGATCATGGTTTTTATGTATCTAAGACATTTTTACCTAATTCAACATTGTGATAATTTTCTCGTTATTTTAGTTTGGAGGTTTTCCAATTTTATACTTTGCATTTGGACCCATCACCCATTTGATATAAATATTTATTTACATTGGGAGGTATGGCTAGATATTTATCATTTTGCACAAGATTATCCAGTAGTTAGAGTGTCATTTGTTGAAAGATTTTCATATTATTTACTGAATTAGAATGCATTTAAAAATAATTGACTACAAATATGTGGATTATTTTGGGGCCAATGTATTTAGTGTGATTTATCTTTTTCTGTATTCTTCCATCAATTCTACAATTTGGATTAATGTGGCTTTCTATTAATTGTGGAACTCTGATAGGTGAATGACTTCCAAATTTGTTTCTTTTATTTATTTATTTATTTTTATTTTTTTGGTACTAGGGATTGAACTTGGGTCCTTGCTCTTGTGAAGTAGGTAGTGGAACAGCTGAGCTAAATCCCCAGCCCTATTTCTTTTATAAGGACATTTTGTCTATTCTCTGTCCTTTGAATTTTAGATACATTTTAGAATGCACATGCAAAGTTCTAGCATAAAGTATGCCAGGATTTTGATGGGATTACATGAATATAGGTCAGTTTATGGAAAGTGGCACCTTAATAAGATTGAGACCTCTGATCCACAGTTACAGTGTATTATTCATTTATGTAGGTCTTCTTTGTTTATTTCTGCAATGTTTTATAATTTTCATTGTAATAGGTCCTATATGTCTTTTGTCCAACTGTTCCATAAATATTTTATTTTCTTTTATATTATTTAAAAATACTTTTTAATATTCTTTTTCAAATTAGTTGTTCATTGATAGGGTACAAAAATATGACTAATATGTATTGACATTTTAATCCTAAAAATTGCTACATCTTTAGTCTCTTTCCTATAGATTCCATGAGATTTTCTTCATAGACTACAATGTATCTAAATAAAGAAAATACCCCTTCTTTTCTCATGTGGATAGCATAATTCTTGCCTAATTGTAATCTGTAGAACTTCTTGTACAATGTTGAATGAAAGTGGTGACAGTATGTATGTCCTTTCATTGTTTCTAATGTCAGGTTGCACATTAGTGGGAGTGCTTCATGTCACCACAATGTCTAGCCCAATTCTTATCTATATGTAATAGCCAACTATGACCCCAAAATTACCTATTTGCTTGGTTTAGCAAGGTTAATCAAATTTTTAGTTTAGAAAAAATAAAATTATTACATATGCTATTTTGTTGGTTCCAAATATAAGTTGTTATACAAAAAAATGTTCAACATCACTGGTCATTTGAGAGATGCATATAAAAATAACACTCAGATTCCACCTTACACCAGAAAGAATGGCTGCTATCAAGAAATAACCAGAAACAAATGCTGGCAGGGCTATAGGGAGAAAGGAACCCTTCTTCATTGTTGGTGGGAATGCAGATTGGTGTAATCACATGGAAATCAATATGGAGATACCTCAAAGAACTAGGATTAGAGGACCATTTGACCCAAGTATCTCTCTGCTGGGTATCTTTCCAAAAGAATTAAAAGAATCATATCACAGTGACATATGTGCA
>NW_022973174.1:0-247 GCF_012274545.1 Fukomys damarensis
GAAGCAAGGAAGCAGCCATGTGCTAAGAAGAGGAGAGGGCTCAGAAAAAGTCAGCCCCACCAACACCATCTCTGACTTCAGCCTCAGAAATAAAAGGGAAAATTTTCTATGGTTTAAGTAACTCACTCTGTAGTACTATGTTATAGCCAACCTAGCAAACTATATATTACACACACACACACACACACACACACACACACACACACACACACACATAATATATAAAACATCTCTCTATATATGTATC
>NW_022973175.1:0-206 GCF_012274545.1 Fukomys damarensis
GAAAGAGCAAATCCCGAGTCCTCCTGTCCCCCCTTTGGCACCAACATTGTCACCAACAGCTGGCAAAAGAAAATACCCAGACTCACGGTCTTTTTTTTTACTGTTTCCTCACCTTTTTCGTGTTTTTTTTGGTGGGGGGGGGGTTTGTTTTTTGACGCAGAATCTGGCTATGTAGCCCAGGCTGGCTTCCAACTCCCAGGAATCCT
>NW_022973176.1:0-226 GCF_012274545.1 Fukomys damarensis
TGTGTCTTAGATAGGGTCTAGGCACTCTTTTATGGCAGTGAACAAAACAGATAATAATTTCAGGCTTTAGTAATAATGGTAACAAAAATAACAATACCAACAGTTGGGTATATGCACAGACCATATGATAGTATCTCATTTATTCCTCAATCAATATGTATAACAAGTTTCTCTTTCATTACTTTTCTTTCTTTGTTGTCCTGCATATCTCTTTTTTGTACTACAA
>NW_022973177.1:0-353 GCF_012274545.1 Fukomys damarensis
GGATGCTGGAAGTCCAAGGTCAGGCCACCCTACCGTGGAGCCTCTGATAAAGGTTGCCACATCACAGGGAGAGCACAAGTTAAATGACAAAGCAAAAAAGCAAAAACTGCTTCTGAAGAGGGCTCATTCTTATTTTATCAACTCTTACAAGAGCTCAGTTTTCCACAAGACCCACACCAGTCCCTTTTGAAGTCACCACCTGATGACTGAGGACCCCCACTAAGCCTGCCTCTTACTATTTTGAGATCAAGCCCCTAACCTAACATGTAAGTCCTTGAAGAGCACACTCAACCCATATCCAAACCACAGCAACATACAAAGAGAGAGACTGTGTGTGTGTGTGTGTGTGTGTG
>NW_022973178.1:0-233 GCF_012274545.1 Fukomys damarensis
CTTTAACACTAAGAATGCTCAAAGTCTGTTGTCTTCCAATTATGGAATATGGAATTATGCATCGTGAATTTTTATATGCCAGTCTCCCCAGTTTTCTCTTTACTTTGCTACCCACGTGTCTGTTTTATCTATATATTTATCCATCTTTCTATCTTTCTAGTACATCTTTCTATCTACTCTATATTTTTGTCCAATTTATGTACTATATTATCCACAATACAGTTATATGTCTC
>NW_022973179.1:0-309 GCF_012274545.1 Fukomys damarensis
ACAGTCTCTATCAAGTGAGGTGGAAGGAGAAACCAGAAGCCAGAACGATCAGTGCTGTGAGCCTGATTCTCATGTTGTTGGCTTCTTTTTGCCTCCTCCACTCTGCTGAGCTTCTCAATAAGTATGGGCCTCATTTTCGTATTGTGCCCTCATACATCCTAGAGTGGTACACATTGGTACTTTTATAAATGGCTCGCCGAGTCAAGTAGGCTTCTGGACCCTTAGGTTACCTCCAGAGACTTGTCTTTCCCTCTCTCCCTCCCTCCTTCCCTTCCTTCCTGCCTTCCTGCCTTTCTCCCTCTTTTTTCT
>NW_022973180.1:0-376 GCF_012274545.1 Fukomys damarensis
GGTGTTTCAAGGGCGCCCGTGCGGCTACCTTCCTTCCTGGTCTGTTGTCGCGCAGGCCGGGAGTTCCTGCGCAGGCCGGGAGCTTGCGCACACGCCGCTGGGTGGTCACAGGCAGGCAGGCAGACAGGCAGCTGGAGAAACCCCCTCCGGGGTCTTTGGGGGCCTTCCTGGTCTGTTGTCGCACAGGCCGGGAGTTCCCGCGCAGGCCGGGAGCTCGCGCGCACACCACCGGGTGGTCGCAGGCAGGCAGGCAGACAGGCAGCTGGAGAAACCCCCTCTGGGGTCTTTGGGGGCCTTCCTGGTCTGTTGTCGCGCAGGCCAGGAGCCCCCATACTTTTGATATAATTTCTAATCTCCTGGAATCCTGTTTGGAACC
>NW_022973181.1:0-290 GCF_012274545.1 Fukomys damarensis
ACAAACAAAAAGGAATAGAGTTATACTGTATAGAAGATGTGGACATCACTGGTAAACACACAGGGTTGCAGTACCTTTCTCTGTGGAGTACTTCACATTCAGCAAACTAACCACTTTGGTTTCAAAGGGCTAAGCAGCAAAAGAAGCTGTTTCCTGGGTAAAACTGCGGTTTAAACCACTGAAGAAGTCTGAAAAAGTGCACTTCCTTTGTAACCTCAACCTGAACTTATTACCATGTACACAGATTACTGGAGGCTTGTGTGCATTCAGAGCTGCTAGGCACTCTCTTA
>NW_022973182.1:0-256 GCF_012274545.1 Fukomys damarensis
TTCTCTGACAGGCAGAGACCAACAAACAAAATGGAATACAGTTGTACTCCATATAAGTGTGGATTTCACTAGTAAACTCACAGCGTTGCAGCACCTTTGTCTGCGGAGTGCTTCACAGTCGGGAAACACACTGCTTCAGTTTCAAAGGGCTAAGCAGAGAAAGAAGCTGTTTCCCAGGGAAAACTGCAGTTTTAACCACAGAAGCCCTCTGCCGAGTGCGTTTGTATTCTAACTTCATACTGAACCTATCCCCAAG
>NW_022973183.1:0-3050 GCF_012274545.1 Fukomys damarensis
TTTGCAGAGGGCTTCTGCGGTTTAAAATGCAGTTTTTCCCGAGAAACAGCTTCTCTCGAGCTTAGCGGTTTAAAGTGAAAGCGGTCAGTTTCATGAATGTGACGTACTCCACAGAGAAATGTGCTGCAACTCTGTGAGTTTACCAGTGAAATCCACTTCTTATGGGGAGTACAACTGTAGTCCTTTTTGTTTGTAGGTCTCTGCCTGGCAGAGATTGAAACACTGTTGTGAGGCACTTTTAGCAGAGAAGCCCTTCACGCCTAAGGGAGTGCCTAGCAGCTCTGAGTGCACAAAAGCATCCAGAACTCTGTATACTTGGGTATAGCTTCAGTTTAACGTTAGAACACAAACGCACTTTGCAGAGGGTTTCTGCGGTTTAAAGTGCTGTTTTGCAGGGGAAACAGCTTCTCTCGAGCTTCAACGTTTAAAGCGAAAGCGGTCAGTTTCATGAATGTGAAGTACTCCACAGAGAAAGGTGCTGCAACTCTGTGAGTTGAGCAGTGAAGTCGACTTCTTATGGGGAGTACAACTGCAGTCCTTTTTGTTTGTAGGTCTCTGCCTGGCAGAGATTGAAACACTGTTGCGAGGCACTTTAAGCAGAGAAGTCCTTCAAGCCTAAGGGAGTGCCTAGCAGCTCTGAGTGCACACAAGCCTCCCGAACTCTGTATACTTGGGGATAGCTTAAGTTTGACGTTAGAACACAAACGCATTTTGCAGAGGGCTTCTGCGGTTTAAAGTGCAGTTTTCCCCGGGAAACAGCTTCTCTGGACACTAGCCGTTTAATGCGAAAGCTGTCTGTTTCATGAATGTGAAGTACTCCACAGAGAAAGGTGCTGCAACTCTGTGAATTTACCAGTGAAGTCCACTTCTTATGCGGAGTACAAGTGTACTCCTTTTTCTTTGTAGGTCTCTGCCTCGCAGAGATTGAAACACTGTTGCGAGGCCCTTTTAGCAGAGAAGCCCTTCAGGCCTAAGGGAGTGCCTAGCAGCTCTGAGTGCACACAAGCCTCCAGAACTCTGTATACTTGGGGATAGCTTCAGTTTGACGTTAGAACACAAACGCACTTTGCAGAGGGCTTCTGCGGTTTAAACTGCTGTTTTCCAATGGAAACAGCTTCTCTCGCCGCTTAGCCTTTTAAAGCAAAAGTGGTCAGTTTCATGAATGTGAAGTACTCCACAGAGAAAGGTGCTGCAACTCTGTGAATTTACCAGTGAAGTCCACTTCTTATGCGGAGTACAAGTGTACTCCTTTTTCTTTGTAGGTCTCTGCCTCGCAGAGATTGAAACACTGTTGCGAGGCCCTTTTAGCAGAGAAGCCCTTCAGGCCTAAGGGAGTGCCTAGCAGCTCTGAGTGCACACAAGCCTCCAGAACTCTGTATACTTGGGGATAGGTTCCGTTCGACGTTAGTACACAAACGCACTTTGCAGGGGGCTTCTGCTGTTTAAGGTGCTGTTTTCCAAGGTAAACAGCTTCTCTCGCCGCTTAGCCATTTAAAGCGAAAGCGGACAGTTTCATGAATGTGAAGTACTCCACAGAGAAAGGTGCTGCAACTCTGTGAGTTTACCAGTGAAGTAAACTTCTTATGGGGAGTACAACTGTAGTCCTTTTTGTTTGTAGGTCTCTGCCTCGCAGAGATTGAAACACTGTTGCGAGGCACTTTTAGCAGAGAAGCCCTTCAGGCCTAAGGGAGTGCCCAGCAGCTCTGAGTGCACACAAGCCTCCAGAACTCTGTATACTTGGGGATAGGTTAAGTTTGACATTAGAACACAAACGCACTTTGCAGAGGACTTCTGCGGTTTAAAGTGATGTTTTCCAAGGGAAACAGCTTCTCTCGCCACTTCGCCGTTTAAAGCGAAAGCGGTCAGTTTCATGAATGTGAAGTACTCGACAGAGAAAGGTTCTGCAACTCTGTGAGTCTACCAGTGAAATCCACTTCTTATGTGGAGTACAACAGTAGTCCTTTTTGTTCGTAGGTCTCTGCCTGGCAGAGATTGAAACACTGTTGTGAGACACTTTTAGCAGAGAAGCCCTTCAGGCCTAAGGGAGTGCCTAGCAGCTCTGAGTGCACACAAGCCTCCAGAACTCTGTATACTTGGGGATAGCTTCAGTTTGACGTTAGAACACAAACGCACTTTGCAGAGGGCTTCTGCGGTTTGAAATGCAGTTTTCCCCGAGAAACAGCTTCTCTCGAGTTTAGCTGTTTAAAGTGAAAATGGTCAGTTTCATGAATGTGAAGTACTCCACAGAGAAAGGTTCTGCAACTCTGTGAGTTTACCAGTGAAATCCACTTCTTATGTGGAGTACAACAGTAGTCCTTTTTGTTCGTAGGTCTCTGCCTGGCAGAGATTGAAACACTTTTGTGAGGCACTTTTAGCAGAGAAGCCCTTCAGGCCTATGCAAGTGCCTAGCATCTCTTAGTGCACACAAGCCTCCAGAAATCTGTATACTTGGGGATAGGTTCAGTTCGACGTTAGAACACAAACACACTTTGCAGAGGACTTCTGCGGTTTAAAATGCAGTTTTTCCCGAGAAACAGCTTCTCTCGCCGCTTAGCCATTTAAAGCAAAAGCGGTCAGTTTCATGAATGTGAAGTACTCCACAGAGAAAGGTGCTGCAACTCTGTGAGTTTACCAGTGAAATCCACATCTTATGGGGAGTACAACTATAGTCCTTTTTGTTTGTAGGTCTCTGCCTGGCAGTGGATGAAACACTGTTGTGAGGCACTTTTAGCAGTGAAGCCCTTCAGGCCTAAGGGAGTGAATAGCAGCTATGAGTGCACACAAGCCTCCAGAACTCTTTATACTTGGGGATAGCTTCAGTTTGACGTTGGAACAGAAACGCACTTTGCAGAGGGCTTCTGCGGTTTAAAGTGCAGTTTTCCCCGGGAAACAGCTTCTCTCGCCACTTCGCCGTTTAAAGCGAAAGCGGTCAGTTTCATGAATGTGAAGTACTCCACAGAGAAAGGTGCTGCGACTCTGAGTTGACCAGTGAAATCCACTTCTTATGGGGAGTACAACTGTAGTCCTTTTTGTTTGTAGGTCTCTGCCTG
>NW_022973183.1:3062-3333 GCF_012274545.1 Fukomys damarensis
TTGTGAGGCCCTTTTAGCAGAGAAGCCCTTCAGGCCTAAGTGAGTGCCTAGCAGGTCTGAGTGCACACAAGCGTCCAGAACTCTGTATACTTGGGGATAGGTTAAGTTTGACATTAGAACACAAACGCACTTTGCAGAGGACTTCTGCGGTTTAAAGTGCTGTTTTCCAAGGGAAACAGCTTCTCTTGCAGCTTAGCCGTTTAAAGCGAAAGTGATCAGGTTCATGAATGTGAAGTACTCCACAGAGAAAGGTGCTGCAACTCTGTGAGTT
>NW_022973184.1:0-1062 GCF_012274545.1 Fukomys damarensis
TCATGAATACAGACACACCAGGAGGATACCAATGGATGATAGAGATAGAGTGGGGTGACACAGCTAGAGCCAAGGGTGGCCTGTTGTTGCCAGCAGCCATGAAGCTAGGGAGAGACAGAAGGTTGCCCCATAGGTCCAGAGGGAACATGCCTTGCTGACACATGCATTGTGGACTTCTGGCTTTTGGAACTGTAAGTTCCTGTTTTTGTAAGGCTCCTGATTTGTAGTGCTTTGTTATGGCAGTCAGAAGAACCTAACACATGACCCATCACTGCAACCATGGAACTAGGTTCTTCCTGCAATCATCAGTAAAGAGCAACTGAGAAGAATGCAACTCTGTGAGAAGCAAGGCCCAGGGTCCTGCCTGGAGGAGTAGGAGGGAGACACCCACAAAAAAAATGACCACAGTCATGTGGACTCCTCAGTCCAGGTAATCCAACATGACAAGTGTATGTGGAGAGGAGTAGGAGAGAAGGTGTCCCTGGCTGCTGCTAAATGCTCAGTGTTGACCACCATTCCACAGTGACCAAAGCCATCATCCAACAAATGGGCAAGGGCTGTAGGCAACACCTTATTATTTGACAATTATGGAGTTGAATTTGACAGTATGGAGTTAAATAAATCTCTTGGGAAACATGAATTTATAAGCCTGATAAATTAACCTCTTCAAGCACATAACATACCTGTCATTTTTTGTGTGCAATTAAACTGAGTTATGATGAAGATATGCAAATTGTTGAAAGGATAAAAGGCCTTGTTCCACAAATTTGAAAAGGTGGAGATCAAAGCTTCTAGCCCCAGAACCCTGAAGGAAAACTGCCTCACCTCCTCTGAGCCTGTCTCTGTCGGCCTCTGTGTAGTCATCTGCCTGTCTTCAACGTTCAGGCAATTTTGGCACAAACCTGATCTTCCTCTCCAAGTTCTGTGTTTGGGAGAGCATGCGCCCCAAAACTCACTATAGCAGCAAAGACTCCCATCCTTTCCCTGTGTCCCTTCCCAGCATCTCAGCTCAGAGGGCCTCTCTCAGGCTTGAAGGAAAACTTCATTAGTGGGCATCTTTCT
>NW_022973185.1:0-203 GCF_012274545.1 Fukomys damarensis
TACTGGGTAGTTTGCCCGTGCGAGGGAAGGTGAGGGCAGTGCCTTTCACAAAGCTGGGATGCAGCGGGTATTTCCAAGGACACGCGCATCGCACCGCGGGGCTAGTGGGCAGTGCCGGGCCAGCGAGTAGGGTGAGAGCGCGATGATGGGGACGGCACAGGCTCCCCATTCCACTCCCCACGTCGCGTCGTCTACACTTCAGG
>NW_022973186.1:0-479 GCF_012274545.1 Fukomys damarensis
TTGTGGATGTGGGTGGGAATAAACCAGGTCATAAACTCTGGCGTACAAAAGGCCTGGAGGGTAGTGATTTGTGGGAGGTGGATGCATTAAATTCGAGAAGCCTTTGGGGGAGCAGAGCAGAGTAGCACTGTTATTGAGCCAGAGTTTGTGAGAAAAGAGTCCAGCCTTGCCAAGAGGTGGTGCAGAAGGAACCTTCTCCAGATGGTTCTCCAGTCTGTCTGTGGCTGTGACTTCCCGAGGCTGCCAAGCTGTAGAGCCCTGAGCCTGGGGTGGGGCCAGGAAAGTTTTTGGGTAATCCTGCTTGAGGTTTGACCTTGGACACGTCGCTTCAGCCACTTTGACCCCAGTCCCTTCATCAGTGAAACAGAAAATATTATTATAACAGCTGCTCTATTAAAGCCTGCTAGCAAGCTAGTAATGCTATATACGTAACACTAGCTGATGTTAGTCCCTGATGTTACTGCAGTGAGCCTTAGACT
>NW_022973187.1:0-236 GCF_012274545.1 Fukomys damarensis
GTGACTGGACTGACGTAGATGGGACTGGAGGGCTGAGCCATCCCATCTCGTCCAGGCACGTTCATGACTCTGTGAAGGCACTGCCGATTGCACATGAAGGCAGTACAGGGCCAGGGTATAGGGTACAGGGCCAGAAGGAGGCTGCACAGACCTGGTCACTGTGGCGCCTTCTCCAAGAGCAGCCCTCACCCAGAGCTGTGCTCCCCACAAGCCTAAGCCCCTAAAGTCCTCCTGAA
>NW_022973188.1:0-319 GCF_012274545.1 Fukomys damarensis
CAGCACTATTTGCCAAATGACTGAAAGGGGTGTCTTCATGTCCATGTTTCTCCTCCTACTTCTTGGTCTAGGACATGTTGTACAATTCACCTATACCAGATGTCTGCAACTTTTTTTTGTAAAAGGACAGGTAGTAAATATTTCAAACTATGTAGGCCATATAGTCTATTGCAACTATTTAACTCTGCTGTTATAACTTAAAAACACTCATGATGGACAATAGGTAAAGAAATAAACATAGCCATGTTCTAGTAATATTTTACCTATAAAGCCAGGCAGTGATTTGGCTGGTAAGACACAGTTTGCTGGTCCTTGGCCT
>NW_022973189.1:0-240 GCF_012274545.1 Fukomys damarensis
TGGACGTCCAGCTAGCACCGACACCCACCGTCCAATGCTCAGGACACGACTCCGGGAGGAGAGGGGGTGCCTATTTCATCCCCGATATCCAGCGCTAACCCTCCTCGCTGGCCAGTCGCTGCCCACCATAGCCAGGCCTCCATGGGCCGGTCCCGGGAAACACATGTTCGACCCCATCTTCAAGAAAGGCTCTGCCCTCACCTTCGCTGGCACAGGCAAACCACCTGGAAGGTGAATTCC
>NW_022973190.1:0-215 GCF_012274545.1 Fukomys damarensis
TCTGGCTCTTTTTAATTCTGGGACATAAATAGGAAAATTTGAGGGGTCAGTGGAATTCTCTACCGTGTTGGGAGCCTTTTCCCTTTTGTTTATTCTCTCCTGGCTTATGTCTAAGTAGGACCCTTTGTTGATCCGGATGCTTGCTCAGTGCGTAACTCACACACCTGACACCTGACACTGGCATGCATTTCTGCTTGCTCTGTACCCACTCTGAC
>NW_022973191.1:0-335 GCF_012274545.1 Fukomys damarensis
CTACAAAAGGAAATAGCTCCCCCCCACACACAAGCTTTAGCTATTTGCTTTCAATCAAAAGGAGGTAAAGCATCAGTTGCCAGAGAATCAGGCATTGCTAAAGTAAAAGGGGCTGTTGGTCCATATTGGGCGCAAGCCATTTTCAATTTTTAATTGTTGAAAAAGACTTGCAGCATGTTGACGAACGGGGTTTTCCTGAGCATCTCGAGCATCAAAGACTGGGCAGATAAGGGAAAATCTAGATAAACCTTTCCCAATATTTAAAGCTTGTGACCCTTGTTGAACAGGGGACAAAAGAGGTCGAGAATTGATCCTAACAGGTTTTTAATTTTTGA
>NW_022973192.1:0-273 GCF_012274545.1 Fukomys damarensis
AGGTATTTCTTAATGACAGATGAAAATGGTTACTTTATTAGCGCCCTCCTATACCTTCTCAAAACATTGTTCTAGACAAAACGTTATCTCATGCGTCAGTCTGAACCCCGGGCTTTATTGCTTATAGCAAACAATTTCAGTGCCACTTCTCACAGTGCAGAGAGAAAAGAAATGCAAAAAATGTGACTCTTGATATTAAATAGATAACGGCTTTTGCACAGCGAAATTACCAAGAGCCATTCCGTGATTCCATGGCTGAGATACATTGTATAT
>NW_022973193.1:0-216 GCF_012274545.1 Fukomys damarensis
CTGAAGCTTGCACCAACTTGGCCAACCTAATCCCTGCCAAGCGTCACTGGCCGGCTGCACGGCTGCCGCCCATTTCCATTGGCCGATTCCCTGCAGTTGACCGTGTACCCGGTAAATTTAGTGAGGAGGCTCCGCCCAGCTAGGGCAGAGGCGGGGGGTTGGGTGGGGCGGGATGGGCGGAGCGGGAGAGGCACCCTCTGGAGCAGCTAGCTGGAT
>NW_022973194.1:0-210 GCF_012274545.1 Fukomys damarensis
AACGGCCTCCTGAAGCGCCACGTGCTTTCTATTCACAGTGGAAGGCAAACAGGAAGTGAAGGCGGGGCAGGTAGTGCTACGTGGCCTACGTGACCAAGGCGGAACAGAGTAATTGTTTTGTGGTGGGGCATGCGCAGGAAGGGAACAGGGAAAGATACAATGTAACTGTCTCCTGGGGCTGTGCCATCCAGGTCTACAATATGAGTCAAA
>NW_022973195.1:0-233 GCF_012274545.1 Fukomys damarensis
TCTTGTCCTTAACGGCTTTTCTAGTAAGGTGCCTCACAACAGTGTATCAATCTCTGCCGGTAATAGACCTACAAACAAAAAGAAATATAGTTGTACTCCATATAAGGTGGAGACTTCACTCGTAAACTCACAGCATTGCAGCACCTTTCTCTATGGAGTACTCCACATTCATGAAACTGACCGCTTTCGCTTTAAATAGCTAAGCGGCGAAAGAAACTATTTCCTGGGGAACA
>NW_022973196.1:0-201 GCF_012274545.1 Fukomys damarensis
AGCAGCTCTGAGTGCACACAAGCCTCCAGAACTCTGTATACCTGGGGATAGGTTTTGTTTGATCTTAGAACACAACCGCACTTTGCAGAGGGCTTCTGCGGTTGAAAGTGCAGTTTTCCTTAGGAAACAGCTTCTCTAGGCGCTTAGCTGTTTAAAGCGAATGGGGTCAGTTTCATCAATGTGAAGTGCTCCACAGAGAAA
>NW_022973197.1:0-203 GCF_012274545.1 Fukomys damarensis
CTTTCTTTTCTTAAATGCCATTTTCCACAGCGCTTTCTAAACGTGTTGAAGCATGATGAGGTAAATGATTTGCAATTGGCTAAGCCCAAATTACATTTCAATAGTGCTATCCAATGGCTGCAATCCTCTGTCTAATTAAGGGAAACACAGGAAATGGGAGACATGCGTGGTGAAGTATAGAACAGTGCAATGCCATGTAAAGA
>NW_022973198.1:0-482 GCF_012274545.1 Fukomys damarensis
TAACTGAATGCAGATCAATATCATCTTCATTCCTATATTAATTGCAGGAGTTGAACACAGAAAGTACATTCAGAAAAAAAAAAAAGCAACCTAGGAAGTAACACTCAATTGATGCTACTCTTCATTAATAACACTATAAAGCATATTATCTTTCTGAGCCTAGTCTACTAGTCTACCATACACATTTAAAGTCAAATGATTAGTCAAAGACTTGAAAATCTTCCAAATAATTGTAAGGAAGTTCCAAACTGGCACTGAGGGTATTAGTGTTATGTAACAAGGAAGTGAAAGAAGTTAAATTAATTGCAGAAAATTCCTCCTTGGGACAAAATTGAAGAGAATACTTATATCAGAATGGATTTGACAGCAGCTTTGTGTTGTGATTTTTTTTAAAAAAAGATAAATAATCTCCTTCAACTGTTATTTAAAAATAAAAACTACAGATACAAGAAAATAAAAACTACTTTTAGGAGATGAAAAAA
>NW_022973200.1:0-313 GCF_012274545.1 Fukomys damarensis
TAGGCTGATGAAAGTAAACACCTTGAAGTAAAATTATAATTGGGAGGAGATACTGTGGCCAATTCTATCCCAAGGACAAGTCCCAGGAGTACTAATATAAGAAGACTTAGGATATCAGTGGGTGCTATAGTGTGAAATGTGTCACAGTACCCCACGAGAGAATGAGGGGGTAAATAGGTTGGCTTATCTGACTCAGGACTGGATTATGGTGAAGGATCCTGGGCAACCAGGTCTTCTGGAATCCAAGTAAGTTTGACCTTCAGAGGTCCCCTGGAGGTGGCTGAATAGCATAGATGAGGTCCTGTGGATATGA
>NW_022973201.1:0-213 GCF_012274545.1 Fukomys damarensis
ATTATATGGAGTACAACTGTATTCCTATTTGTTTGTAGGTATCTGGCTGGCAGAGATTGAAACTCTTTTGTGAGTCACTTTAGCAGAAAAGCCCATAAGGCCGAAGAGATTGCCTAGGAGATCTGAGTGCACACGCCTCCAGAATCCAGCATACTTGGGATAGGTTCAGTTTGAAGTTAGACCACAGTCGCACTGGCAGAGTGCTTCTGCTGT
>NW_022973202.1:0-476 GCF_012274545.1 Fukomys damarensis
CCGCATAGCTGGCAGAGGGATGACATTTGGACGGCATGGCTAACCACACCTTGAGGAGTCCACCTAAATCAAACTAGGCAGAGGAGGTTCAGCCTGTGCCTAAAGATGGACTGAAGGTCAGGGGAATGCTGCACAGAAGGAGGGAGGGCTCACAGTGCTCTTCACAGGTTCTCAGTGTTCTATGCGAGTCAAAATAGGGGGAATTCAGGTTCACTCCAAGACTCTCTCATGGACCTCAGTGTGCTATTTGCTATCTGTGGCAAGGTGTGTGGACTGCATGGGTAGGCCCTGCTCATTTCCCCACCAGTTGTAATCTGAAGGGATGGAAAAAGGCTGATGCTCATGAACCATTCAATTTCGGGTGGATGGCCTCAAGCTGGGGTTCATTCGAGCCCATGGCAGCATCAGTGAAGCCAAAAAGATCAGCAGGAGGCATATCCGGTGGCTCATCTCTCGACTGGCTGTCTAGAGACTGT
>NW_022973203.1:0-1855 GCF_012274545.1 Fukomys damarensis
TTTATAAGGAATTAGACAATTCAAAGCTTATAAAGAATTGTTCTCACACCTATTTTGATATTGACTAATGAATATTTTACTGTAATTGTTAGATATTCAAACACATCATACGCAATTTAACAAAAGCAATAATATATTCAAATGTTATATTGTGATGGTTAAGGAGTAACAAGTTCTGCTCCTTTGAAATGTTTTAAGGGCATGACAATAAGAGTTTACCTTATTCATCTCAACATTGGGGCTTTTATATATAATATGGAATCCCATCTATAGATAGTTATAGGTAGGAAGGATATGTGATGTTTATGAAGACCATACCACTAGTAATCTTCAGAGGTCTTATTCCATATGATCTTTATCTACTTCTCTCATGTAATCTTAACATCACAGTCTGCTGTCTCCTTTTTCCCATAAAATTAAATCATGTTCTCCTGGAGGTCTCCCTATGGAGTCAGTCTTAGATGTATGATTACATAGAGAGCTGATGTTCCCAGAGAGAAGGCAGTGTTGTAATTTGTCTAAAGTAGCTTGACTTTGAGTTGTTAAGCACACCATTGAAATCTTAATGCCTCTTTGTTATTTGTTGATTCAAACACAAAACTGCTCTGGTGTCTAGTTTTTGATGTTTCATTGCTCAGATAATGATGTGTTCATTAAAAATCTCGTAATTGTTTAGTGTTGAGCCTGGGCTTAAGCAGTGAGATAGACCTAAAACTTTCCATTAGTTGGGTGACAAAGAGAAATTGTAAATGAAATTTATCCCTAAAGAAATTCAGCTACTTTTTGAAGGCTAGTTGATGTAAAATAATAGTGCTCTGATGAATAGGATGCTAAGTGATTATTTCTAGTTGTTTGCCCACTGAATGTAATTAGGGATTTAAGAAACAACACTAAAGCTGTACATAGCAAATAACTACTAATAGAAGAGTTTAGACAGCTGACATGCAGGCGCTGCTTCCTATGTCCTTATAGAACTTGGCCCAGTCCAATAAGTTTGTATTTGATTGAGAGCTATTTGGCTCAATTAAATGGTTGTCCTAAGAGTGAGAATATGATATCAAATCATATTAAAGTTAGCAGTGACACCCAGGAGAGGCAGGACTACCCTGTCATCCATTAGTTGGGCTAAGGTCAGACATTTTCATATATTTACAGAGTTTCCATGGTCACCATTCCTTCAGAGTATCATATTATAATGTTCTGCTACTTTTTGGATATCTAAATGATGAATGATAAGTAGAAACTTCCAAGATTTATAGCTTTGTAGTAATTCTTGCAACTATAGTTTCTCTGTCTAGAACATATACATTTCTAAAAGGCATATTAAAATGTAAAATATATATATGCTCACATTCTAATAGTGATTCTCTCTCACAGTAGAAATTATCTCATTTGCTATTATTTTATTTTTCACATTCTCTTATCCATCCTAGTTATTTTAAATCATAGCATGACAAAAATTGTGTTGTAAGACTCAGTCAGCTACATGTAGAATGAAAATGTAACTATTAAATTAATTGCAATATATGTAGAAATTTTATAGCTCATTATTATGGCTTCTATGTTGATTCCCACCTAAATCCTCATGCAGTTCTAAGTGGGGAGTTTTGCAGGTGGCTGTGTTAGAATGAATGAACGTGGATTACTGGTGTGATACTGGCATTAAGAATGCTGATAATCGAAGCTCCACCCTGGGTGTGGGTGGTACCAATCAATAGGCTTGTAGCCTGGATGGAATATAAACAGGCAGAAAGAGGGCAGGCTGCTGCTGCTGTTGCTGCTGCTTGCTGCCTTCTGCCTGGCACACCATGAACTGTTTCTTTTCCATGATGCCCCTCTGCCATTATTCCTTGCC
>NW_022973204.1:0-676 GCF_012274545.1 Fukomys damarensis
AGTTTCCTAGACAGTTGTTAAAGGACCTGAGGCCCATTCACAACAAACATTCCCAATCTTTTATTAAAAAGCTATTAAATAATTGGGAAAAATAAAGTAATATAAAACTCCAGAAATATTGATAGAATAAAATATTATCCTCCCCTAAAACATCATTAGAATAACAATCCAAGACATCACCAGATGAAAATATGCAAATGAAGATCACTATCCAATCCTTTATGAAAGCCCAATTTTTGTTAATCATAGTCTTTGCTTAGCATAAAGGTACAAAGTATTACCTATTCTTTAATATTCTGGTTTCTATAAGCACACCTAGTAGGGACTGATTCTTTAAAAGCCATTAACTATACCTATTAAGACCTTTAAAAATAAATTCCCAGATAGTTTTAAGAGCATATAATAAAAAATCCAATGATAGTGGAAGTAAATACAATTCCTTCCACTTTAGAGATTAAGTATCTGCATTATAATGTATTTCTCCCCCATATCCTTCTCTAAATCAGTTTCTGTGACAATAATTTTACCTTTTTCTTTCAAAAGAAGTTTATAAATGGCCTTGAGACAAAATTATGGAAGAACTGATTAATATTCTTTGCAATATTAATTCTTTGCAATGATTAAATACTGTCCCTGAATGCAAAGGTAAATAAACCTTATGTATATATCTTATTTT
>NW_022973205.1:0-229 GCF_012274545.1 Fukomys damarensis
AATTTTCAAAAATCTATCCATTTTCAATTAGAAGTAGTTTTCCTTTCCAATTTTCAGTTGGTTGCATCCACAGACATGCAACCCACACCTACAGAGGTCTGGCTGCATACGACAGCATAAATAGCATGTCAATATCATGCATATCCCCACGAACATTCCAGGCATTATATGTTACAGATAGGCCTAATTTAATTTTTATCAGAAATGTGATGGTAAAGGAATTAGTATT
>NW_022973206.1:0-207 GCF_012274545.1 Fukomys damarensis
CTCCATCTTAGCTTGAATTTTTAAATCATCATGTAATAATTATATGGCACAGTGTGATGTTTCAATGCCTTTTCATCCAAGTTTCTGGAAATGACAGGATTTCATCTACTGAAAAGTGTTGTGTTTTATAAATATAAAATATTTTCTCTTCTCTCTTTTTTCTTTATTTCTCCTCCTTCTCCTCCTCCTCCTTTTCCTCGCCCTCCT
>NW_022973207.1:0-261 GCF_012274545.1 Fukomys damarensis
TCTTCCCAGACTACCTCATATATCTGAGTAACTCTTCTGAAGACCACAATATGCTTAGCAGGTTCATCTGAAAACTTTCCCAGATCTTGTTTGATCTGTTTGAGGTCGCTAAGAGAAAAGAGCACATGGACACAGGCAAGGCCAATTTATCCATCTATCTCCTATAAGGCAAACTGTCTTTAGGGAGCTTCAAGAAAAGCAGAAAAGCATGGATATAGGTCGGTTTGGAATCTTTGCCCTTAGAGTCTGGAAGGAGAGTGA
>NW_022973208.1:0-244 GCF_012274545.1 Fukomys damarensis
ATCGAAAAGTCTTAAATAACTACAAAAGTTAGTGGCAAACTTATGTTGTTAACAAGAGAGCATCTTTTAAAAATGTACTGCTTTGAGTTGTAGACTTTTAGACCTCACTCATCTAGAATGCTGGATTTTTATAAACTCTATTCGAATTTTTAAAAAGATATTTGCTAAAAAAAAATGGTGGTTAGGGTCGGGGATTTAGCTCAGCGGTTCAGTGGCCTGCCTTGCAAGCACAAGGACCCAAGTC
>NW_022973209.1:0-6867 GCF_012274545.1 Fukomys damarensis
AAGACAGGCAGTGGATCCACTGAGCTAAATCCCCACCCCTTTTCTCAGTGTTCATATATATATTTTTTTCTTTTTTTGTTACTGGGGATCAAATTGAGGACCTTGTTACTTTCGAGTCAGGCAGCAGAACCACTGAGCTCAGAACCACTGTACGTCAAACTCAATGGGCAAATGAACTACTTTTTTTTTTAATGGTGATGTGGGGGATTGAACTTGGGGCTTCACCTGTGCTAGGTAGGCACTCTACCATTGAGCCGCTTCTTCAGTACAAATGCACTCATCTTAACAAAAGTTAAGTGGACGAAATCATGGATATCTAAATCACTCCATATTTACTTTTATTTATTTATTTTGAGACAGGGTCTGGCTGTGTAACTTAGGCTGGCCTCAAACTTGCAGCGATCCTTCTGTCTCAGCCTTCTGAATGCTGGGATTACAGGTGTGCACCACCATGCACAGTTCATATTCACTAAAGTTTTTCATAGCAGAGGCCTCTAACTTGTTCTTTGTGACATTTGTGGGAGAAATGACAAAGAATATTATTGTTCCCAGTATATAGATATAGAATAACTTGTCACAGCTTAAACAGAAAGAGTTTGACCCAAGTCTTCTGTCTCTTCCCTGTCTTGCTGAATATTGATTATAAGCTTTGGACACCTAGGTTTGAGTCTGAACTCTGTCTCTTAAAATTTTTTTTCTTTTATTGTGTTTATTGGTACATTTTAGGACTTTAGTTTGTCTCTTAAATTTTTAATGCATTCGTAAGTGTTATAGTCTGAGACATTTGTAGATAATTAATATCTCTATCTCAAATATATGGTTGTTATTCTATCTAATTTAGGGAGGATGTTGTAAGGGTAATGAATGTAAAGCTCAGAACTATCATTACATGGTAAACAAGCTATTAGTAGTATTATCACTTTCTCTTGAAATAAATAGATAAGCCACTGAATCAAGAATTCAGTCTTGGGTCAGAGATTTAGCTCAGTGGCCCTGCACCTGTCTTGCAAGTACAAGGTTCTGAGTTCAATTCCCAGTACTGAAAAAAAATGTGGTGCCACACACCAGTAATCCTGGCACTTGGGAGGTTGAGGCAGGAGGATCACTGCAAGGTTGAAGTCAGCCTAGACTACATGGTGAACTCAAGATCAGTCTGAACTACACAGTGAGGCCCTGTCTTAAAATAAATAAATGAATAAAAACAAATGAAAATGCTGCTGAGGATATGAAGAAAAAAACTCTTTCTTTTTAAAAAATTCAGTCTTCAGGGCCAGGGCTTTAGCTCAGTGGTTCCACCACCTGCTTTGCAAGTGCAAGGTTCCAAGTTCCATCTCTGGTAACCCCCCTCCCCTCCAAAAGTTCAGTCTTTGTTTTAATTCATGGCACAGACATATTGGATAAACAGGACTCGTAATAACCAGCTGCTTTCATGTGATCTTTCAAAATAGTTATACCATTGAATGGCACTATGTACGTTGCTGAGTTTCACCGTGAGATGAATGTTACAGTCTGTGCTCAAGGGAAACTTGATGAGCAGAGTCCCTCAACAGAACTGTTCTGCTGCTGCACAGACCTGGAGGCTTAGGTACCGAGAAATCCTAGCTGAGTTATCAGAGACACTGATTTGCTTGTGATAAGTGGTTCTTGCTGGTCTCAGCCTTCCAGCATGGGCAGCCTTCCAGCCAAGTCTGACTTCTGTGGTCACTGGCTGGAATTTCCATTATCTCTCAGTAACAGCTTTTCAAGAACAAAGTAAATCGGATATTCCCTTCTTCATAATACACTGTGATATCCCGTGTATTACCCAAAACTCCTTAGACCCAAAGGGTTAGGCTCTAGTTTGCTTTGAGGACAGTTGTATTGTGTATAAGGTACGTGGGCCAGGTTCTGCCGGCGAAAGTTTGCAGTACAGCTTTTCAAGAACAAAGTAAATCGGATATTCCCTTCTTCATAATACACTGTGATATCCCGTGTATTACCCAAAACTCCTTAGACCCAAAGGGTTAGGCTCTAGTTTGCTTTGAGGACAGTTGTATTGTGTATAAGGTACATGGGCCAGTTCTGCCGGCCAAAGTTTGCAGTACTTTCTCATTGAAGCTGGTGGCATTTTGGTTAGTGGAGAGTAGAAAATTTTTCCTTGCTTCTTATATGAAGCATCTCCCTGTCCTGTGGTCTCCAGCGCAGGTTTGAACTCACTCTGAGCCCACATAATGTCTTACTGTTCAGTCATTTGAACAGTTTTGGTCCAAATTTGTGGCAGTATTGCTTAGTTTCCATTTCCAAGATCACAAACTTTATTGAACAAAATGTATAAAGTTGATATTTTATACATGTTTCAAAATTATTGTTATTGGTAAATTTTAGATATACATAATGATCACATTTATCATAGAGAATCTGTACCTCTACATAATATATCTTGATTCTTTCTTCTCCAGTTGCCTCCCTTCCCTTCAACTCATTTCCCTCCTTATTTACCAAAGCTAGTCTCCATTTTTGCCTTGTATATTTTTTCTTTTCCCTTCCTTTCTTTCTTCCTCCTCCTCCCTTGTTCTTCTTTCCATTTCAACATTTTCTTCCTACTTCCCAATAACTATTACATATTTTGGTTCGGTTTCTCACACCAGAGAAACAATGTGAAATTTTTTTTTTTTTGATCCCGAGGATTGAACTCAGGACTTAGCGCTTGCAATGCAAGTGTGGTGCCACTGAGCTATACCCTGGCAACAATGCGAAATTTAAACACATGTGTCCTCTTTATTTCACTTATGAGTATGGTCTCAAGATACCTAAAAATGTGGGAAGTTTATCCTTCTTTGTTCTTTTGTTTGTTTGTTTTGGTCCCGGAAATTGAACTCGGGTCCTTGTGCTTGCAAGGCAGGACATCGAACCGCTGAGCTAAATCCCCGGCAGAAGTTCGTCCTTCTTATGGCTGAAATGTACTCAGTTGTATAAAAAAATCTTTATCCATTCATCTTTTGATGGGCATTTGGGCTGTTTCCAAATTTAGCTGTTACAAACTCTGCTCCTGTAAATATGTGTGTGCATATATCATTGTGATGTGATGTTTGTAATTCTTTTTGGGAAGATACCTAAAAAGGAGATAGCTGGGTCAAATGGGATCTCTAATCCTAGATTTTGAGAAATCCCACATTGGTTGCACAAGTCTAAACTGCCACCAACAGTAGAGAAAGGTTCCTTTTTCCCCACTATTTGTTGTTTGTTGATTTCTTGATGCTAGCCTTTACTTTGGAGTGAGATGGAATCTCAGTATTGTTTTAATTTGCATCTCTCCAATCACAAGTGATGTTGAACAATTTTTCATGTATTTACATGCTGTTTCTAATTCTTCATCTGAGAAGTGTTTGTTTATTTCAGTTGCCCATTTTTTGGATTGGGTCTTTAAATTTGGGAGTCTCATTTTTCTGAGTTCTTATATATTCTAGATATTACTTCTTTGCTAGAAGAATAGCTGGCAAAATTTTTTCCCACTCTGTGCATTGTCTCTTCACTCTGCTGGTGGTTTCTTTTGCTATGCCAAAGCTTTTTAATAAGATGAGATTCCAGTTATTAATTCTTAGTGATATTTCTTATGCAATTGGGATTTTGTTCATAAAGTCTGCCCACACCGGTATCTTTGAGAGTTTTACCTATTCTGTCTTCCAGCAGATTTACTATTTCTGTTTTACTTTTTAGATCTCTGATCCATTTTTATTTGAGTTTAGTGAATGATGAAAGATATTGGTCAAGTTTTAATCTTTGGCATGTGGAAAGCCAGTTTTTCCAGTACCATTTATTAAAGAGCTATCTTTCTTCCAGTGAAGGAGTTTGGCCCCTTTGTCAAAGATAAGGTGGCTGAGTATGTTGGAAGTTGTTTGTGCATCTTCTAATCTGTTCTGTTGATCCTCAGGTCTGTTTCTTTTTTTCTGGTACCATGCTGTTTTTATCACAGTAGCTTTGTAGTATAATTCCAAATCAGAGATGCGATGTCCCCTGCTTTGCTATTGCTGTCCAGAATTGCTTTTGCTATTCTAGGTCTCTTCTGTTCAAAATGAATTTTAGGATTGCTTTCTCTAATTTTATGAGGTATGCTATTGGTATTTTGATTTTTTTCTAGGGTCTCATTCATCTGTGTTGTTATTTCTGTGTTACTATTTCAGAGAGTTCAAGTGGGTGGTTTTATAATTGTTCTACCTCACTGCCCCTGGGTTTGCCTTGGGCAAGCTTGAAGTCTGGGATCACATCTTGCTTCTGTGTCCTCTTACCTTGTATATATTTTTAAATTTTAGTTTCTGCATTGATGCTTATAAATTGCTTATGGTAGGTAGCTTTATTGCTAGTTACAAAGGAGCTCTGCAGAAGATGCCAATCTCCTGCTCAGTGCTGTGACACAAGGTGAGAAGAAATACTCATAGAGACAGAATCCGAGTGAAACAGGGATCTGGATGGTCAGTGCTGAGCAAGCAAAGACACCCCCCATCCCACAATCAGCCAGAACCACTGGTATTGATTGGTGACACAATCATTATTAGGTTGAGTGGAGGGGGCTAGTGTGGTTTCTCCAGAGAAGTTGCTGATGCAGGTAAGGCTTGCCTTGCAAAAAGGTAAGAAGGGACAAAGCATTCTTGTGTTAAGAACCAGACAGGCCAGATATAGGTTGTGGTTAATGATTAACCTGTTTTTACAGTGAAGAAGGTTTCATTTGTGGAAACAGAATTTGAGTAAAAGTCACTCTGACCTTGGCTGTCCCGTATTATGTCATATCAGAGCCCCACAGCTTCATGGGCTGTTTCTATGGTCTCTGCTACGGCCCTTGGTGCAGGGATCATTTGTAATCTGTGTACCACTGCCGTGTCCCTACGAATCACATAGGCTTGGGTCAGATTCGCTTTTTCAAACAAGCCAACTGGGTGGTTAACTCTTTATAGCGTACACTGCTTACAGTCTGTTTTGAGCATAATCAGTAGGGCAGTCTGCCATTAAGAAATGATTACTTTTCAGAGATGTCTTCTAGGTACAGCTGGCTTTTGACTGTTGAGTCTGTTGCAAGATCCTACCTCTTCAGTTTATTAGGGAGGAGAAGTTGTTGCTCATTTGGCCTAGCCCCTGGTTCTTTGGTACTGGGCTATAGTATTGTTTGTGATCCTCAGGCAATCTTGGTCTTGGCATATAGGGAAGAAAACTGATTAAAACCACTCTATCAGCTTGGCCAAAGTAGTACAATTGTTAAATAACAATAGCAGCAAGCACAGCCTAAAAAATGACAAACTGTGGTTAATTATTAATTTACTACCTCTAACCATACGAATAAGATTTATTCTCATCTAATGAAATCTGAAGCTAACCAAAATCAAAAAATGGGCATCTGAGATGAATACATCTGAAATGAACAGACACTTCTCAGATGAAGAAGTACAAAGGGCAAATAAATACATTAAAAAAATTCAACATCACTGGTTATTTGAGAGATGCAAATTCAAACACTGAGATTCCATCTCACTCCAGATAGAGTGGCTATTATCAAGATATCCACAAACAACAAATTCTGGTGGGCTTTAGGGAAAAACGAACAACCTTTTCCACTGTTGATGGGAGTGTGGACTTGTGCAAACACTGGAAATCAATGTGGAGATTCCTAAAAAAGCTAGGATTAGAATTTTGACCCAGCTATTCCCCTTTTGGGTATCTTCCCAAAACAATTAAAAGCATCATACCGCGGTGATATATATGGACCCATGTTTATAGCAGCACAGTTTGTAATAGCTAAATCTTGGAAACAACTCAAAAGCCAGTCAACCAATGAATGGATAAAAACAATGTTGTTTAATGTCATGGAGTACCATTCAGCCATAAAGAGGATAAAATTGAGACATTTCTTGGTAAATGGATGCACCTTGATACTCTTAAATGAAATAAATCAAACACATATGCATAGATATCACATTGTCAGGTGTGAGAAACAAAGTATAAATAAGGATCAAAATGTGTAAGAGATATTGTGAAAGAGGAAGAAATTGTTCAAAATAATACTGAGTGTCAGATACTTTGTTAATACTTAAAATGTTTTTGGGCCAGGGATTTAGCTCAGTGATTCTACTGCCTGCCTCACCAGGGCAAGGTCCCGAGTTCGATCCCTGGTAACAACAACAACAAAAATATGTTTTTTCAAAAGAGGTATAGTTTTCTTAGGAAGTGGGAGATAGATTAGCAATTGAAAATATATTCTTTTACGATTATGATATACAGTGTATTTACCATTGTTATTCTCTAATTCTTTTGTTATGAAGTTTTATTTTCATAGATGTGCTTTTAAGTTTTATTTATTAATATCTACCCATATTACATTAAAATAAAAGATTTTTTTTTAAACGCAGGAAATTGTGTGCAGTACATATTCCCTCAACAGAGCAATTTTATCCTCTGTGAGAGAATTTGAAAGGGGTAAAAGGAAAACATCAAGAAAGATGAGAAAGAGATTAAAAGCAAGGCTGGAGGACACAGGAAAACTACATAAGCTTTGGCAAACTGGTAAATAAACAGGAAGGAGAGAAAGAGGGAAGAGACAAGAACAGAACAAAACTACAACAAAAAAACTAGAAACAACTGTCATACTCCTATAAAAACAAGAACAAATAATAAAAAAAATAAAGCCAAGTTCTGGGGGTGGTGGTGCACACCTGTAATCGAGCACTCTAAAGCCTGAGGCAGGAGGATCACTGTGATTTTGAGGCTAGCTTCAGCTACATAGTGAGTTCATGGCCAGCCTGACTGCACAGTGACACCCTGTCCCAAAAAAAAAGGAAGGAAGGAAAGAAAAAAGTCCACTATCGGGCACGTCTCTGCTGTCATGGGTAGACAAGAGGGGCA
>NW_022973210.1:0-334 GCF_012274545.1 Fukomys damarensis
ATTAATTTTGTTAGGAATATTCATATAATATTTGAAATGATATTTCAAGCTACTTGGTAAAGCAATATTTTAATTGAAAACATTAAAATATTGAATACATTTACAACAAATAACTTTATTCCTAACCTTACCTTTAAATTTATTTGTGGCTTATCCTTGTTCTAACAGAACACTTGCAGTTCCTTTTTTAAAAAGTGGCATTTAAACCATGTAATTAAGTTGACACTGCCTTTTATAGGCACTTGTCAAAAAACTGAAAGCTATTACATATTATCTCCCCATTCATAGGTGTATTCAACTACACTCTAAACTTTATTTAATTTAATTTAGAGAT
>NW_022973211.1:0-230 GCF_012274545.1 Fukomys damarensis
AAATAGAAAGAAGGAAAGAAGAAATTACACTCAAGGGCCAGGGATTTAGCTCAGTGGTTCTGATGCCTGCCTCATGAGCACAAGGTCCCAAGTTTGATTCCTGGTACCGAAAAAGAAAGAAAGAAAGCTCCAGTACTAAAGAATACATTTTCCTCATACAGCAAGGGTATGAAGAAAAAAATAAGAACCAAGACATATCATGTAAAGGTACAAGATCCCAATGATAAATG
>NW_022973212.1:0-356 GCF_012274545.1 Fukomys damarensis
TGGTCATCGCCAAAGATGACAAAGATTTATTTTCTCCAAATCTTAGGTTCTGTAAGAAATGATAGGCATTGCATGCTATTTTCCCACTGGAAAAGCTTGCAACCTACAAGTGAATCTGACTGGTGGATGACCATCAGAGCCAGGTCCTGTGAGGCTTATGAACTTAATGTTAAAGTCATGGCCATCCAGTTGGTGCATCCAGGGTTTGTATCAGTAGGCTGAACCCAAAATGTATACATGCATTATAATGACACTGCATGGACAAACTCTGAGTGTCACAGTTTCTATTTGTCATACAAGCAGTAACACATTTTAATGCTGTAGAACTAACATTGCATTCCATTATTTTGATATCC
>NW_022973213.1:0-221 GCF_012274545.1 Fukomys damarensis
GAGCCCACTGGGACTTGCCAGTGAATAAAGGTTTTTTCCCACCTCTTCCATTTACTAGCAGATCCCCAAATCTTCAAATTATGAGAGCTCTGTTCCAGAGCTGCCACACTTTTGCTGTAAGGCTCAGCAGTGCCTCACAGCTGGGGCACTTGGCTGTGACAGTGAGTTGTAAAATTCAGCTATGCCACTGATGTGTGAGTGATTAATTTGTTTAATTACAA
>NW_022973214.1:0-211 GCF_012274545.1 Fukomys damarensis
TCAGAAATAAATATTCTGGCCACATTTTAATTACACCTTTAAAATTTTAAAAAGCATTAGTGTATGCATGGCAAATGCACTTCTAAATTGTCCAGAGGAAAAAATATCAACTCAATTTCCACTACATTCTTAAAGTTGAAATGTCTTGCAATGAACTAGTCCAAGTATGTGGAGAAACAGCAGGTGCAGGGAACAATGGCCTCATTCTGTT
>NW_022973215.1:0-295 GCF_012274545.1 Fukomys damarensis
AGTGGTCCAAGCAGGACTCCTCCCCACCAGCTGGTCAGCTCAGTGAGAAGAGCTTTGGGCACTGTTACAGGCTTTCTCTCAGAGGGAAAGAGGGTGAATGTTTATACAGACTCCCATTAGGCCTTCGCTACCTTACATATTTATGGCATAATATATAAAGAACGTGGTCTTCTTACAGTATAGGGAAGACAAATTATAAATAAACAGGAGACAATGCAGTTATTGGAGGCAGTGTGGGAACCCAATAAGGTAGCAGTGATGCATTGCTCTAGTCACCAAAAAAAGGGAAAGATGC
>NW_022973216.1:0-255 GCF_012274545.1 Fukomys damarensis
AAAATAACAACATGTCAAAATTTGTGGGACACAGCTAAAGCAGTGCTTAAAATATATTTAGAGAATACGTTGACAGAGGGTGGAGGTCAAAAATCAACAATCTAGGCTCCTACCTCAAAAAACTCGAAAAAGAAAGGAGCAAAATAACCTGACCTAAGGACAAGCAAGGAAATGACGATTCTGAAGCTATGTCAAGACACACAGAAAACTTCTGTGCACGTAGCCGAGTAAAAGAAATCAGCCTGAAAAAGCTGT
>NW_022973217.1:0-1007 GCF_012274545.1 Fukomys damarensis
ATGCAGACCTAAACTGTACATTCTGCCTCTCCCCTCAAAGACTCATGTACCTCTCCCTTTTTGCAAAAGGCAATGAGTCCAGGGCCAGGGATTTAGCTCAGTGGTACCTTGCCTGCCTAGCCAGCACAAGGTCCTGAGTTTGATTCCTGGTTCCCCCCACACATGCAAAAAAAGGCAATTATTCCATCTCTAAGAGTTGCCAAAGTCCTATTATTTCATCAGTGCTGAAAAGTTCAAGTCCAAAGTCTCCTCTGATATTTAAGGCAAACTCTTATCTGAGAGTCCCTGTTCAAATGAAAGGAAAGTTAAACACTTCCAAGATACAATGGCACAAGATAAACATTTCCATTCCAAAAGATACAAATAAGAGAGACAGAAAGGAATGGGAACAAAGCAAGTCCAAAATCCAACAGAGCAAACATTAAGTCCTATAGTTCCAGGTCCGGCATCTGAGGCAATATGTGGTAAAATGTGAACTCCAAAAGGCTTGGGTGGCTCTGCCCCCATGGCGCTGCTGGTGGTTTTAGCTTCCACAGATTCTCTCTTGGGCCAGCTCTGCTTCCTCCTGGAAGTTTTCCTCAGATGATTCACACTCCTGGCTTTTCCAAACTTCTTGGGTCTCCAGTGTACCTTGAGTGTCACACAGCCTCACATGCCACCCTCTCAAGGCATACTGCCTTGATTACTCAAGCCTTCTTCTGAAATCTGGGTGGAAGCCTTGCTGACCCTACAACTCTTGTATTCTGCATGCACTAAAACCAGCACCAGGTAGATGATGCCAAGGTCTGACACCAGCTGGAGCAATAGCCAAGCTTCCTTCTCTCTTGGCTCTAAAGGTCAAGTGCTTACGAACCAAATCCCATGGAACAACTTCCCTAGACCACTGCCATTCTGGAAGATGGTATTCTGGGGCTCTCTTCTCAAAGTCTTTCACTTTTGCAATTTGGAGGCTGCAAAGGGTGGAGTCCTGCTGGTTCCTGTGATGTCCTCAAGCCATCTTTTCTATT
>NW_022973218.1:0-586 GCF_012274545.1 Fukomys damarensis
CTTGGGCCAATTGTTTAAATTCTTTGAGCTTTAGTTTCTTCACCTGTGAAAGAGCTGATACCACAGCCTTGGAGGCCCTGGAGAGTTAGATGGATAATGCACGTGAGAAGCGCACAATATGCCCTCAGGAACCAGCACATTGTGGGAACATCAAAGCATGGTGATCCCTAATAATCAGAACTCCTACTCCAGCAGGGAAAGCTGAAATTCAGGGAAGCTGTCTCTTGACAAATGTTACACAGCAGTTTGATGAAAACACAAGCCACCTCTGGTTTGCCTGTCTCAATCACCTCCCTTGTGCCATAATTCAGCAAACAGCTGAGTGAAGACAAAGAGTCCAACTGGAAGGCTGTGCAAAGACATTACTGTTTTACTAACCATGGCTCAAGGCCAACTGCCAATATTGGGTGTGTACAGCCACATTTTACTCAAGCAAGACGAGAAAGCCATGATTAGACACCATTGGTATTCAGCGTGCTTCTCAGCCCAGCACCAGTCTGCTGTGCTATGCTTACCTGCACAGCTCCTCACTGGCATCACCCTCCTAACAGGGATTTTGCTACAGATGTGCTGGAGCTGCTGCCTC
>NW_022973219.1:0-1162 GCF_012274545.1 Fukomys damarensis
AACCCAATTAAAAATCTTGGTCTCTGGACCAAAGTTTTGATGTTAATGAATTCTCAGATCTAGACCCCACTGACTGAAAGGTGCCTATGTCCTCCCCCTCCCCCCAAAAAAAACAAACAAACAAAGCCAAAACTGCTAACATCTTGGTAATTGTAAGATGATGAGTTTCACAGTAATCTTCCAGTGGCACCTGTAACATTCACTTCAGTAACGTTGCCTTGTGGGAAATGCATTACCAGACACTGTGAGTCACAGAGACTATGTTGACATTGGTACGCAAGGACCTAAAATGCCATCATGATTCACCTTTTAGTGTAGGATCCTACAGGAATCAAGTGATATGTAGAGTTGTGATGTATGTACAGATTACCAAGTTCACATATGTACCAGGTAGTAATTTTTTCTAGTTCCTAAAGATATAATTGGAATGTACATACAAGGGAGATTGTAGAAACTCCATTTTGAGTATTAGTGTGGAGAGTAAGAGCTATCACTCTAGTGAAGACAACGTGACAGTCTATAAACATTCAGTACCACAACATTCTGCTGCTAACTAACATAGTAAATCCAAAGACTACTGCATCATGAATGAATTGGTAAAACTCTGCATCTTACTAAAAGGCCTCAGGAAACAGAAATAGTAATCCAAATAACTGCATTCCTTTCTGGACCATAAAAATAAATAGAACCTGGTAGATGAAAAGACACATCACAAACTTTATCAAGTTAGAGCCCTAAATACTGTTTCTATACTGGATGCAATAGTTTTGTTGTGTCACATGCTTATATCATGGCTTGTGTCTAGGTGTCCTCTCAAAGCCTCATATGGTCATTGCTGGGGCTTTTCAGAGGTGGCTGGATGTAGACGCTATGATACTGAAAGGATTCATAGTGCAATACTAGGCTCAAGGGCACTACGATTAAAGGTCTGAGTGCTACCCACCTCAAGTAGTCTGGATAAGATATAAGAGATAGAAACAGCTGTGGTCACCCCTTGTTGCTTTGTTACCTTCTGTCCACCATTAACTGTCTCTTCTCTGCTACCCCAAGCTACCTTGGGGCAAGTCAATTATGGACTGAAACCTCTTCATACTGTGAGATTAAAAAAAACAAAACAAACCTTTCCCCTTTAACTTTGAGTGTTGGGTATTTTGTCTCAGTA
>NW_022973220.1:0-435 GCF_012274545.1 Fukomys damarensis
ATTAAGATTTCAAAGTAAGATCAAGAACAAGATGCCCCACTCAATACTCCTTTTTAAAATAATACAGAAAATCCTAGCTAATGTAATAAGATAAGAAAACAAAATGAAACATACACATTGGGAGGAAAAAAACACTGTAATGATTTCATCACCTATGTAGATAATTTAGAATAATTAAAATTATAACACCTGGGGCTGGGTATTTAGCTCAGCTGTTTGGAGGCCTGCCTTGCAAGTGGAAGGACTAGAGTTCAATCCCCGGTACCAAAAAAACAAAAACAAAAACAAAAAAATTATAATACCTGGATTGGAAGGCCACCCTAAGATCTATTCTCCTGCTGGTCTGCTTGGGCCCATTTGGTAGCTGCGCCCTGCCCTGCCTGCTCAGCAACCAGCTCCAGCAAGGAAGGTAGACTCATGGGCACCGCTAAAACC
>NW_022973221.1:0-319 GCF_012274545.1 Fukomys damarensis
TTTTTTTTTTTTGGGGGTACTGGGGATCGAACTCAGGACCTTGCACTTGTGAGACAAGTGATGGCACCACTGAACTAAATTCCTAGACCCCAAGAAATTGTTTTAAATAGGGGGTACTCCGTTTTGCAATCCTGTCAGCAGTGTCTGAAGTTTCCACTTTCTTCTTGCCAACACAATTATCTGTTGCTTCTGCTCCTTCTTCTTTTTCTTCACAGTGCTGGGAATTGAACTCAGGTCCTTGCACATGCTACGTTAAGGTCTCCACCACTGAACCACATCCCTAACACCTGCCATTCACCTTAGTAAATATGAAGTAGCA
>NW_022973222.1:0-217 GCF_012274545.1 Fukomys damarensis
AGAAATCTAAACTATGTTAACTTCCTTTAGTGTGAAGGCATAGAGGTTGATACCATACAAATACTTACTTTTTAAAATGAGAGAAGTATGTAATTTGTGCCTCTTGTCTATTTCAACTAAACTATACTTAAATTTCTAATATAGTTCTGACCTGATATATACAGGGAAGAAAACCTCCTTTATGTGTCCCCGTGGTAAAAGGGGCTATTATCAGCTG
>NW_022973223.1:0-318 GCF_012274545.1 Fukomys damarensis
CCTTACCAAATCGGATTTATCCCAGGGATATAAGGATGTTTCAACCTACATAAACCAATAAATGCAATACAGAATTAAGGACAAAAACCATATGATCATCTCAATAGATGCAGAAAAAAAGCATTTGACAAAATTCAACACAAACTCATGATAAATAAAAACCATAAAGAAAACTGGATTGGATGCTCTTTATCTCAACCTGATAAAGGCTATGAAAAACTCACAGCCAATATCATTCTAAAAGGTCAAAAACTAAAAACCTTCATGCTAAAATCAGGAACAAGACAAGGATGGTCACTGTCACCTATATAGTCTATA
>NW_022973224.1:0-966 GCF_012274545.1 Fukomys damarensis
TTGCTCCTGAAACACATGGAGATTATTTCCGCCTTGGGCTACTTGCACATCTGAATTTTTTTTCACAACAGTTTTACACTGTTACTCCCTTCTTCATATTCAGGTAGCAGTATATGACATCTCAGACAGGCCTATCTTACCACTAAGTTTAAGCCAGTTATTAGCTACCATGTCACTCTGGTTATTTAAATGACACAATTCATTTTTACTGAATGTTTTATTTATTGTCATTGTACTACCCTAGAATATTAAGTTTACAAAAACAGGGAGAGACAAATCAGTAATTAAGGTCAAGAAATTAAGAAGATAAATGAAGCAGGAAAAAAAAAAGACTAGTCAATAAATGATTCCGGGACAGAATTACTGGGGGGAAGTTAGGTCCCTCTGTCACTATTTGCCCTTATATAAGGTTGCTGTGCTTTTCTGAAATGTGCAACTCATTACCACAACCATTAAAATAATAAAAGTACTAGGATAATGACAGAAAATTTTACAAAAATCTCACATCATTTTGTCATTCTAAACATAATGATAAAACTTGAAGCCACAGAGTGATTGGTAAACTTTGTAATACACACTTAGTCAATTCTGGACACCATGCTCAAATTGAGAGAAATTAATTTTAAAACACATGAGACACAAAAGGAATTTTCCTAATATAAATGTAAACTGTAAAAGCAAAGTAAAAAGGAAAAGACAGAAGCAAAGGATATTAATTAGTTGGTAGACAGGAAATGTAAGTATCTTTTAAATATATGAAGAGATAATCTATCTCATGAATAAGAAACATACAAACTCAAACAAGAAACTATCACTTTTCAACGATGGGTAAAAATAAATTTCTGATACCACATGGTGTTGACAAAGAATTGAAGAAAGGTAACTAGTACAATGTGGGAAGAAAGTAACTGATACAATTTCTTTGTAGAGAAACATGGCAGTAGCTACAAAGTGCATGAATGTCCA
>NW_022973225.1:0-215 GCF_012274545.1 Fukomys damarensis
TTTTACTCCAGAAGAGAATCCATCCTTTCTTTTACATAGCTCCCTGGATCCCTACAGAGCACCGACACATTCACTGTCCACTGTGCTCTGGGCCACAGTTTGGCTGTCCCCACAGCTTTCTGCATGGGCAATTTCCAATAACGGCCTGATACAGCTCGAGACAAGTGAGAAGCTCTGTCCACTCGTGTGTAGAATGGGGACTGTGGTTTCACCAG
>NW_022973226.1:0-277 GCF_012274545.1 Fukomys damarensis
CAGTAATCCTTTGTTATAGAAACAGGTTGGAAATTTTTTACCTAGTCTGTAGGTTCTCTCTCTCTGTTGGTTGTTTCTTCTCATGGGAATAAATATCTTAGTTTGATATTAGACTTTCTGTCTAGTTTTTCTTTTTTTTTTCTTGTACTCATCTTTTGCAAAATATCAGTGGCTATGCCTATGTCTTAAAATATTTCCCCTGTGTTTCCTTCTAGTAGGTTCATAATTTCAAATCTTACATTTAAGTGTTTTGTTTTATATAGAATCATTAAAAGCA
>NW_022973227.1:0-767 GCF_012274545.1 Fukomys damarensis
AAAAAAAGGTAAGTTGAAAGTGGCTATTTCATCTCTTTTCAAGATTTTAAAATCATTGAGTCCCTTTTTCCAAGGTTAAAGTTCTCTTAGATCTAATCTGCATTCTAGCTGTGCGCTCAGTGAATACTGTAGATGGGCCCGTATTAAATCAAATGTCCCTGCCTCTGCTTAAACACTTATTGTCACAAGGAACTCACTTTCTAAGTTTTCTTATTTTAGTATAACACTTTTCCCCCTAAAAAATGTTCTTAAACTGACTGAAACTTCTCTACTTCCTGTGTGCTTGTTATTCTCTGTTTTTGTATGATTTCTTTTATCAGTCTTTCTTTTTTCTAGTAAAGATAAATATTCCAGGTACTTTTGACTTTTAGTTAACCGTAAGGTCACTTATTTTTTCTTTGAAGTTATGTCAAGGCCTTCTTCAATTAGAGAATCTCTCTCTTTTAGTATGGCACTTAAAACTAAGCACAATACTCGAAATAGTCTGATAGTACATAGTTATGATTCTCATTTTCCTTCTGGACAGTGTATATTTACTAAGATAAAATCCATTTTAATACCTACTCCATATTTTTTTGGCAACATTTTAGTTTACTTGTTTGAAAGTTGTAGGCAACTGGATTTTTTCTTTATTGTATTTAAATTTAAAAATTATAGTACGAAAATTTAAGGATGGGTACAGTTAGATTAAGGATAATAATTATTGAAAAATCAATAACAATTTCGTGAATTTTTTCCAAGATTTCCTTGGTCTTCTGAATATTAAT
>NW_022973228.1:0-201 GCF_012274545.1 Fukomys damarensis
GAGAGCGTTGATTTCAGATTTACCTGGCAAAGGCCCAGCTGGTGTTGCTGCTGCCATGGGGTACGTCAGTCTCTTCCAGGTTCTTGGCGTTACCAACAAAGAATTGGAAGCGAGCGTTGGATTTAGATTGCAAAAGCTGATGTTTATGGAAAGAAAAGCATGCTCGGGGAGGGCACGGAAGGTAGGGCCCCCTGGCTCTGG
>NW_022973229.1:0-431 GCF_012274545.1 Fukomys damarensis
TTCCCTGCTGTCGCCTTACACCTTCCTCCCCACGAGGGGCAGTGACATCTGATGGCGGGGTTTGGGAGGAGGACCTCCTGGGCATGCGGTTCAGCCCTGCATGCTGACTTTCTGAATGCTGTGCCCACCCTCCCCTGCCCTGCCTGAGCAGGCGGCCTGTGGAGGGGAGGAGGGGCGGGGGTTTCCCTGTTCCATTTGAGACTGAGGGAGTAAGTTCAGTTGCAGAACCTAAAAAAAGTTCCATTAGGTAAAAATTTCCCAAGTAGCCTTTTCTCTCTGAAGTGTTCTGACTCTTATGTTTTATTTTCTAATTAGGCCCAAACTTGAAGGGGGTTTAGAACGGTGAGCATTTTCCATTGTCCCAGGACATGGTAAATGTGCAACACAGGTTGGCCACTTTTATTCTTCTCCTGTTTTTTTTTTTTTTTTTT
>NW_022973230.1:0-237 GCF_012274545.1 Fukomys damarensis
AAGGGGTATCCATTTTCCTACAGATGACTGAGGACTAATCTTTGCAGCAGCATAGTACTCCACGACGTGTAAATATCACAGTTTTGTTAGCCGTTCATCTATTCAGGGACATAGAAGCTTCTATTTACTTTCCTCTTCTGCATTGCCTGTGAAAAATGCGGTCAGTCTGATTTTGAGTCATTTATATTTCTTGTTTCTTTGAGTAACTGGGTAGGTTTTCTTTATTTTTTTGTTCTT
>NW_022973231.1:0-242 GCF_012274545.1 Fukomys damarensis
GCCTCACAACAGTGTTTCAATCTCTGCCAGACAGAGACCTAGAAACAAAAAGGACTGCAGTTGTATTCCCCATAAGAAGTGGACTGCACTGGTAAACTCACAGAGTTGCAGCACCTTTCTCTGTGGAGTACTTCACATTCATGGAACTGACCGCTTTCGCTTTAAACGGCTATATGGCAATAGAAGCTGTTTCCCGGGGAAAACTGCACTTTAAACAGCAGAAGCCCTCGGCAAAGTGCGTT
>NW_022973232.1:0-411 GCF_012274545.1 Fukomys damarensis
GGACATTTATTTGCTCTTTGTTCATCAAATTCAATTTAATTTCAGAAGTTAGAGATGGCAAAAGCATTGTTTGACTTAGGTGGATAATAACAATGTTGAGGGATGTGATGGATGGATAAAGAACTACTGTAAGCACTGTTTCCCATCATGAACACATACATGAAAGTGAATAGTGAGATGAGCTGATTGGATTGTCCATAGTTTTGGCTATGAGTACTTTGAATTTTACACTCATTTTCATGGAGAACTAAACATTGTAGTCAGTTTTTCTTTATTCCCACCCTGCCCTGCTCCCCATATACACCTAATCCTTGACTGTACATATTTGCTGGAATATCACCTGGAAAATATTATTCGTGTAATGATGAAGATGATCACAACATTGTGAACCAATATTGAGAGATTTGAAAA
>NW_022973233.1:0-1450 GCF_012274545.1 Fukomys damarensis
GATTTATACCTGTGCCCTCCACAGCTGTCGCATAGCTGGACCTCTGACAGGTACCATCAGCAGGGGTGCTGCAAAGACAGTCCCTTAAGATTTTTGTTGGCAGGACATATTAAAGGGTGTGATTTAGGTCCCGTTATATTTTTTTGAAGATCACCAGTAGAATTTAGATGTACAGTGGCTCAGTGAAACAGAATGTCTAGGTCTAGTATTTCAGTTTAATAACTGCTACTTGTAAACATATTTGTTCGGGTACCACACTAATACTTATTCAATGTCTTTAGACATTGAGGCCCTGTAAACACAGGTATCTGCTTGACTCCTAGTGGTGTCACCAACTATAACAACAGTGCCTGTCATGTAGTAAGTACTTAATTGTTTTTCAAATATTTTTGCCACTCTATAGTCACAGAATCAGGATATTTACTGTAATATATGTTATCAAGGGAAAGTATTGATTCTGTAAAACACTTACGATGTTAAAAGGATACATGAAAAATAACTTAAAATACTTCCTTAGTGGTTACTGAATTCATAGTTGGTACCAAACAATGAAAACTCACTGGAGTCCAAAATACAGCACTTATGTTAAAAACCTATGGTCATATTTCTGTACTGTTCCTGACTGACCCATTTTATACTCTGATCCTATGTACTCCTTACATGTGCTGTTATTTTTTAAAGTAAACTGAGCAAGAGACTTAATAGATATTTTTATAACAGATATTAAGACATTTTATTTAGTCAGGGCCATGCAGAAATGCAGACATTATAGTGTATATGTTCAATATTTATGTTGATTTATATAACCTTATGTTTATTCATGTTCCCATTAACAAAATTCATTTGTTTAGCAAATATTTGAAAGCATTCAAAATGCCAGGCATTGCGGACAGCAAGGGAAATAAGAAAAGCTTACACACACTCCCCACCTCAAGACACATTGACTCAAGGGCAAATCAAGCATGATTGTGAATTATAGATGATAGCATCAGTGTGAATTATAGATGATAAAGTGTTAAAGATGCTATGATAGAATTAGCTCGTGGATTGTTTAAAAAAGAAGGGTGTCCCTTTATTGTATTTTGTTTTGTCCAGAGACAAATCTGGGGCCGATTCTGGATGATTCCATACGTAATGGATGATTTTCGGAGTGACAACAGACTGGACTTGAAAAACACAAGATCGACAATCCTGATTCTGTAGCTCTTGGGACTGTCAGTGTGCAGAGAATTTCCCCAGCAAGAGCAAGATTCAATTGAAGAAAATTATTGTGCAGTGAACTGTTGCTCAAACTTGACCCACCGTCTCGCAGCTGGGGTGGGCTCACTTCAATGTCAGACAGAGAGATTCTGCTACAAAAAGGAGAAAATAAACTTCAGCATCATCTCTTCTCCACATGAACCCGAACAGAGAGTTTGCCTGTGTTTTGAAATGTCTTTGTAGGCCTGGG
>NW_022973234.1:0-723 GCF_012274545.1 Fukomys damarensis
TGTGCAATGTTATGATTTATTTCTAAACATTTTCCTCAAAACTTATGCACTTATATATAAGGCTTTTAAGGGTTGATTAAATCATGAGGACATGACATACACATACACGAATGGATTAGTCCACTGATGAGTTTATAGCTAAATATGATGTTGAGAAAATCGAAGCCTACTCAGAGGAGATGGGTCACTTGGGAGATGGCCTGGAAGGAACTCCTTCACTCCCCTCCTGATCACTTTCTCTGCTTCTCACCACCATGCAGTGAGAAATCCTCTTCTGCCATGCCTGACTGCTATGCTATGTTGCTTTAGCACCAAGATACTATGAACTCAAACCTCTACAAATTGAACCTAAAGTAAAACTCTCCTCATTTAACTTGCAAGTGTTTGATATTTTGTCACAGGAACAAGAAAAATGACTAAAACAAATACTGTTCATAATAATGGAAAACAAATAAAAATAGCAATCATTAGATGTGCATTTTACTTTTGTTTATTTATTTGTGATACATGGTCTCACTATATAGTTCAGCCTGGCCTTGAACTCACTATACAGTGCAGGCTGGCTTTGAATTCATGGCACAGCCATGATCCTCCTGCCAGAGCCTCCTGGGTGCTGGGATTATGGGTTTGTACCACCATGCCTAGCTCCACTTTATAAAGCCTGCTCTGGTGTTTCACAAAATATTCCATAACCTGATGAGACTAGAAAAAGAAAATAACAAT
>NW_022973235.1:0-256 GCF_012274545.1 Fukomys damarensis
GCTGTCAGGAAAGAGCCCTTTCTGGGGCATTCGTGGAAAGGTACTGGTGAAGAGGTCCAGGGCAGGCTGTCATTTTCACCTGCTCGCGCAACTGCTCTGAGCAAGAAGAGCTCTGCTGTCAGGCAAGGTGATGGAGCCCCTGGCCCAGGAGGGCGGGGAGACTGCTGCACAGGCTTTCCCTACCTCATGAAAACCCGGGTCTCTCTGCTGCTCAGCCAGCTCTAACTAGGTGGCTTCCGGGGCGCTGTCTGGCTCT
>NW_022973236.1:0-6222 GCF_012274545.1 Fukomys damarensis
TAGCAGGTATAACAATTCCCAATCTGAAACTATACTACAAAGTCACTGTGATAATTACAGCATGGTACTGGCAAAGAAACAGAACTGAGGATCAGTGCAACAGATAGGAAGACACAAAAACAAATCCAGATTTACTGAGCTACCTCATTGTTAACAAAGAAGCCCACCATTCTCACTGGAGGCAAGATAGTCTCTTTAATAGATGGTGTTGGAAAAACTGGATTTCAACCTGCCAAAGATTAAAAGCATATCCTTATCTTTCACCATGCACTAAACTAAAACCCAAGTGGATTAAAGATATAAATATTTAAAAAGAAACAGTAAACTTGCTGTAAGATGTTAGGCAGAACTCTGTAAGATATTGGCACAGGAAAAGAATTTATGAACAATTCCTCAGTAGCATGGAAACTAGAGGAAAGAAGCAACAACTGGGATCTCATCTTATTAAAAAGCTTCTTCACTGCAAAAGAAACCATCAGCAGAACTAAGAGACAACCTGCGATGTGGGAAAATATTTTTACCAGCTGCTCCTCAGACAAAGGACTATAATCTAGAATATATAAAGAACTCAAAACAATCATCCCCCAAATATAAAGACCCAATTCAAAAATGGGCATCTGAAATAAACAGACATTTCTCAGACAAAGAAGTAAAAGTTGCAAGTAAATCAATATATGACCAAATGTTCAACATCACTGGTTCTTTGAGTGATGCAGATGAAAACAACACAGAGATTCCACCTCATCCCAAAAAGAAGGGCTGCTATGAAGAAATCAAACAACAACAAATGTTGGCAGAGTTTTGGGGAGAAAAGAACTCTTCTTCCTTTTTGGTGGGAGTGGACTGGTTCAACCACTATGGAAATCAATGTGGAGATGCCCTGAAGAACTGGGAATAAAAGTTCCATTTGACCCAGCCATCCCTCTGCTGGATGTCTTTCCAAAAGAATTAAAATAATTATATCACAGAGATATATTCCCACCTTTGTTTATAGTGGCACAGTTTGTAGTAGGTAAAACTTGGATGCAGCCCATTTGCCCATCAGTTGGAAACTGGACAAATAAAATGTGTTTTTTCTATAAAATGGAATATTACTCAGCCAAAAAGTGAGAAATTAGATTCATTCATAGGAAAATGTATACATATTCAGGGCCTACTCCTAAAGTGAAATAAATAAGTCACACATGTGTAAATACCAAATAGTTTCTCTTTTGTGAATAAACTATAATAGTACATAAGATCCTCATGGTATAATTGAAAATGTGAAAAAGGAAGAAAGAGGTTAAAGGTGTAGGAATATTGGGAAGGTTGGGGGAAATCTAATCAGGGAAAAGAAACAAACATGAGAAAATGAAAAAATGGAAATGAAGTGTTTATAAAGGGGAGGGAAGAGGGGTGAAATAAAAGCAGAGACAAGGGGAAAAATGAGAAACAAGACTTGTCATGTAAAGGTACAAGTTCCCAATAATGAATTTAACTGTACTGTATATCTAAAAAGGTACCAATAAACTCAATGAGGAAAAAAAAAACTAAAAAAACAAAATTGGGCATCTGAAATGAGCAGGCATTTCTCATATAAAGATGTAAAAGAAGCAAATAAATATATGGGAAAATTTTCAACATCACTGGCCATTCGAGAAATGCAGAAGAAAAAAAAAACTGAGATTCCACCTTATCCCAGAAGGAATGACTGCTATCAAGAAATTAACCAATAAAATGTTGGTGGATTGTGGGTAGATAGGAACCCTTCTCCATTGTTGGTGGGAGTGCAGACTGTGCAACCACTTTGGAAATCAATATGGAGATACCTGAAATAACTATGATTAGCAGTCCCATTGTACCCTGCTATTCCTCTGCTGGGTATCTTCCCAAAAGTATCAAAAGAATAATACCAAAGCGATATATGCTTACCCATGATTATAGTGACAAAGTCTGTAATAGCTAAAATTTGGAGAAAGCTTACTTACACATCAACTGGAAACTGGATAAAAAAGATGTGCTTACTTATATAAAATGGAGTACTACTCAGCCATAAAGAATGATAAAGTAGAGATATTTATAGCTAAGTGGGTGCACATTGAGTCTATACTCTTAAGTGAAATTAATAAGTGGCATGTGTAAAAAATGAATAGGCTTTCTCGTGTGAAAAATTAAGTGTAAAAAAGGACAAAATGTATAATTGATATTGCATCATAGCAAGAAAAGATCTAAAAGTGTAGTGGAGTTGGGGCTGTAGGGGAAATGTAAAAAGATAAATAATATGTGAAAAGGAAAAAATATGGAAACAATGTCTTTGTAAACCAGAAGGGGTAGAGGGGATGAAGGAAGTGATGAGGGAAGGGAAAATAAGAACTAATATAAGTCATGTAAAGGTACAATATCCCAATGGTGACTTTAACTGTATTGTATATCTAAAATATAACAATAAATTTAAAAAAGATAAAAAAGAAAAAATTGTGTTAGGAAAACTGGATAACTGTTTGCAGAAAATTAAATCTGGCCTGATATTTGTCAAAATGTAACAAATTAAAATAAAAATGAATCAAAGATTTAAATGTTAAAATAGAAACATTATACCTACTGGAAGATAAAACAGGAAAAACATGGGCAAAAAGGTATATGAAAGAATATTTTTATATAGAACTTCAAATACACAAGAAATAACAGCAAGAACCCACGATGTGATGCTATCAGACAGAAAAGCTTCTGTACTGCAAAAGAAGTAGAATGAAGAGAAAAACCTACAGAATATGCATGTTTTTTGCCAGCTACTCCTCATAACGATCACTAGTACCTAGAATATATAAAACATAAAAATATTCCACCTAAAATTAAAGACCTAGTTAAGAGGGGGAGCAGGTGAAATGAAGAGGAACTTCACAGAGAAGAATTACAAATGACCAACAAACACATAATAGAAATAATCAACCTCCTCAGACATTAGATAATTACAAATTTAAAAAATTCTAAGATTCTGTCTTAATTATTTTTCTCTCTTTTTTGCAACAAAAACATAGCATTCCAAAAGTTATGAACACAGAAATAGAATGGAATGGAACTAATGCATAATCCAGTACAGCAAACATTAAGTCATATAGTTCCATATTGAGCATACAGGGAAAGCAGTGGTAAGTTGTGAAGCCCAAAAGCCTTTTGTGCCTTTCCTCATACAGTATTGCTGGTAGTTATAGCTCCCATAACTTCTAGGCCTTCTTTACTGGGCCAGATTGTCTAACTTTTTGCCATTTTCTTCAGACAATCCATATTACTGACTTCTCCAAACTCCCAGGCTCTCTTTAGCTTAGTGTTCACAGTCCTATGCAATAGTCTCTCAGGGGCACACTGTTGCCTCCCAGGCCTTCTGAAATCTTTAGTGGAAGCCTTCCTGACCCCACGACTCTTTCATTCTGAATACACAAAAACCATCACCATGTGCATGATACTCTGAATGAAGTCCAGAGGCAAAAATATCTAGGCCACCACCATTCTGAGGCATAGTACTCTAAGTCTCTGCTCTCAAAGCAAAGCCTTTCACACTTGCAATTCTGCTGCTACAAAGTGTGGCATCCTGCTAGTTCTTGTGATGTCCTCAGGCCAATTTTTCTATTATACTGTTTCCTTTCATCAAGCAATATCTTCTCTGTTTTTATCTTTGCAGGATAACTTTACTGCAGTTTATGTTAATGCCAAACTCAAAACGTTTAAATCATTCTGCTGGGCTTTTTGCTTTTGATTCTCAACATGGATCTGGCTAAAATGCTCCAACAGTAGCCATGCTATGACCTCAAACATTAGACTGCCTGAAATTTCTTCTAGGGAGGGTATGGGGAAAAATGAGAACCAAGACCTGTCATGTAAAGGTTCAAGATCCCAGTGATGAATGTAAGTGTACTGTATACCTAAAGTACCAATAAACTCAATGAAGAAAAAAAATTCCCAGTGATGAATATCATTATTTTGTATATCTACAATATACCAATAAACTTAATGAATAAAAAATCAAATGATGAGGCCAGGTGTGGTGGCACACACCTGTGATCCTAGCAGTTGGAAGGCTGACGCAGGAAGATAGCTGTGAGTTCGAAATCAGTTTGGGCTACACAGTAAGTTTCAGAGCACTCTGAAGTACACACTGAGACCATGTCTCAAAACACCAAAAGAAAAAAAAATCAAATGATGAAATGGTTGTGGTAAGAAATCTACCTTCCTACATTAATGATGGGAATGTAAACTGGAACAACCTTTATGGAAATTAGTGTGGATATTTCTCAAAGAGCTAATATTAGAAACTCCATATGACCCAAGCTATACTCCTAGTAGATATCCCTAAAGTGTTTGATACATCATACTACAGCAATATATGCATACCAATATTTATAGTAGCACAATTTATAATAGCTAGATCCCAAAAGCAGCCTGTATGCCCAACAAGAGATGATTTGATAAAGAAAATGTGATATATCTATATAATGTAATACTATGTGGCTGTAAAGAGGGATGAATTGAGACTTTTGAGGAAAAATGGATCCACCTGGAAATATAATTTTGTGTGAAATACATGGTATACAGAAGGTTCAATGCCATATGATATTTTTAATTTGAGTAAAGCAAAGTACAACCTAAGATAAACAAAATTGGTGAATAGAAGAGACAAGGGGATAGATCTCTTGTAGATGGAAAGGAGACCAGAGAACCAAGTATGAGGGGAAAAGGGGGTGTACCTGAAGAAATGGGTAGCGTGAATATGTGCCATGTATAGAATCCTAATGTGCTCCATGAGCGTGTACATTATATGCCCAACACGTGAAATAAGATTAATGATATCAATTGGTATGAAACAGGGAAATAGAAATTAGAAGAGGAGTGAAGAAGTGAATTTAAAATGAAGAATTTGCATTATGTAAATGTACATGATTGTAAAGTGCTTCTACTTCAAACATGTACTAATATTTTCTTCTTTGTTTTCTTTTCTCTTCTTTCCTTTCCCCTTCTACTCCCTAGTACATATGAGCATTTTCGTCTTACTTGACAATATATAGTTTATAGTCTGATCCTTATTTACATTTTCATTTTCAAAAACAGCATTTATAAATAAAGAGGGGAAGAGAGGTTGAAGGGAGTATAGGGAAATGGGAAAAAAAAAGGAATTAAGTTATGCCATAAACAGGTACAAATTCCCTAGAATGAATGTGATTATTATATATATTTAAAATGCATTAATAAAAAAATTTTAAATGTATTAATAACAACTAAAATATTTAAAAATATTAAGTATACAGCAAGAGCTAAAATGGAAGTTATGAGTTTATGAGATAATTTCATTAGATAATGGGAGCAAAGTTGGTGTTAGGGAGTGGAGCAGAAATGGTAGAAGGACCTGGGTGATGTTCAGCTGGTCTCAAGTGTCAAAATAAGTAACCTTTAATTACTCTCTTCTATAGAGTTGATGTTTTAGGATATGTGTTTCTGGGATCAATGTGATAGTAGTGTTCCTGGTTACTTTCTGCTTAATGAGGAGCTCTGGATATTGGCCTCTGGGGGAATGTTACAACTGTGGAATCAGGCTGTGTATACTCACTCAAAAGTCCAGCCCATACAGGTAGCAACAGCCATGCTCTTCAGAGATGAAGTCTCCCGGCACAGATCCCTCTGAGATAGTCTGTTTCTACCCTTGATGGGGACAGATCATTTTTTTCCACATGCAAGTGACTTCTGAGCACCTTTGTCACTGAAACCTTCCAGGTAATCTAAAATATCTGCCTTTATTATTAGAAGATGAGTGGATATAATTTAGAGCAATTTCATCATTGTGGAGAGATCTTCTGTACTTTTGAGGTCTCTGGATAAATAAGAGGGGGGTGCTCAACAAGCAGTTCTGGGTTACTAAGTCTCTATCTTCTAAAAAGCATGGAATTGTTTCTCTTTTTAATTTAATTTCATAGAGCCTTTGAATTTAACTGTCTCTCATATAGCTATTTGTTTTTATGCAATTATATATTTCTAGACTCAGTGTTGGAATAAGTTCCCATAAGATGGAGACAAAATGTTATCATCATTGCTACCCAGGTTCTCCTAGAATTAATAGCTAAGGCAGATTATTTGTGTTTCCAGGAGTATAGCTATTTGTTTTTATGCAATTATATATTTCTAGACTCAGTATTGGAATAAGTTCCCATAAGATGGAGACAAAATGTTATCATCATTGCTACCCAGGTTCTCCTA
>NW_022973237.1:0-767 GCF_012274545.1 Fukomys damarensis
AAAACAAAACAACAACAACAACAAAATAGATCAATTAAACAGCCCTTAGTGCCACCCAAATTTAATTAACCTCAACTGATTCTACTGAGTACACAAGAAAATGAAATATGTAAGCTGGGCATGGTGGTGCACCCTTGTAATCCCAGCACTCAGGAGGCTGAGGCAGGAGGATCTCTGTTGAGTTTGAGACCAGCCTGGGCTACACAGTGAGTTCTAGATCAGACTACATAGTGAGACCCTGTCTCAAAAAGAAATTTGTTTAAAAAATATTTTCCAAGTAATGATGACAGGATAAGTGAACCTTCCACATGCATTTTGGACCCATCCTTCACACCATGGAAAACACTGTCTTAAAGTGGATCCTGCACCTAGAGCTGGGAATGATGGTGCACATCTGTTATCCCAGCACCTGGGAGGCTCAGGCAGGAGGATCACAGTGAGTCTGAGGCCAGCCTGGGCTACATAGTGAGAGGAGAACCTATCTCAATCAAGCAAACAAAGCATCCTGCTATATCCATATACGATGGATAAAACTAAAAATCCCACAGAATTGTGATAGGCATGAATACATTTCCATGACCTTAAAGATTGCTTTAGGGCTGGAACTGTAGCTCAGCAGCACAGCTGCCTGGCAAGCGAGTGGCCCTGAGTTCAAGTCCCAGTATATATAAAAAAACAATAACCGAAGAACCCACACACAAAAAAATCATTGCTTTAAATATAATACCAAAAATGCTACCAGTGAGGTAACAGGCAGATGAATAGAA
>NW_022973238.1:0-222 GCF_012274545.1 Fukomys damarensis
AAATTAAAACTGATGTTATTTGAGAAGTTGAAAGAATGCCTCAAATGACTGAAGATGGGAAAAATAGGAAATGGCATGTAAGAATGTATGAAACAACCCTCTACAGAGCAAATCCTGAAAGAAGAAATGCATTAAGGCTCATAGGCAATTTGAGGAATTAGCAAGTGAGTGCTACAAATGCATATAACTGAGGAAATTAAAAGATATTCTACCATACTAAAG
>NW_022973239.1:0-367 GCF_012274545.1 Fukomys damarensis
CTTTCTGTGTAAGGCAGGAACAGAAAGACCAATTAAAAAAAACTGATTGGTTAATATCGGGTTTCTTTTATAGCTAAATGGTTGGACCTCGAGAGTGGGACACACGTATTTAAATACCGCATTGTTTCTCTGGTGTGAGAAACTGAAAGTGGAAATAAGGACTCATATATATGGAAAGATAGGAAGAAAGTGGGTGAATGGGAGGGAGACAGGAAGAAAGGGACAAAAAAAAAGTGAAAATAGAAGGAAAAATGGAAACAAAGCTTTTGTATGTGGGGGACTGGGGGAAAGATAAAATAAAATGTATTAAAAAATAAGGAGCAATGAGAAAAAAAACAGGTTCTTTTAGGTTGCTTTTATATAAGGA
>NW_022973240.1:0-301 GCF_012274545.1 Fukomys damarensis
AAAATGTGATCTCTCTCAACATTTAGTCTATGTTTCCTTTAAAATGACAAGTTCTTCTATATGGGTGAATAATAGAGTTGTAGAAATTGAAAGGCAGTGGTGGTTTGACTCTCAACACACTTTCTCAAAAGAAATCTTTTTATTTTCATCAAGTTCAAATCTGTGAACATATACTGGCTTATTTGAAGCAAGTCCATTGGCAGTGGGACATTTTTTTTTCTTTTTTCTTTTTTTCCTGTTTTATAGCCAAATAAAAACAGCTCAGTCCAGCACACTCAAGATGCTTGGGCTGTATCTTCAT
>NW_022973241.1:0-228 GCF_012274545.1 Fukomys damarensis
GACAGCTGAGAAGGACCCTGAAGCCGACAGAGTCTCAGGCTTTCACAGTGCACCCCAGTGAGTACTGGCTGCCTCTCAGGTGACCCAGGAAGGGGCTCAACCACGGGCTCTTCATGGGACTGACACCTCTCAGCCGAGTCACAGAGGAGTCCGGGTCACTTCCCCGATGCCTGCACCATTTCCGATGGCTGGTTAGGTGCCACCCAGGCCGCTGGCTTCTGCAGTGCA
>NW_022973242.1:0-1940 GCF_012274545.1 Fukomys damarensis
GTAACACTGTCAGTGTGCAATTACTCAAGTATAGGAGTGCGGGTTAGAGTTAGGATCAATGTTCAGGTTAGGGTTAAGGATACTGTCAGTGTACCAGTGCCCAAGTACAGGGGTGTAGATATTAGGGTTAAGGTTAGAGTGGGGTTTGGGAGAGGATTAGAGATAGTGCTGAGGTACAAGTACATGAATACTGTGGTGTGTGTATTAGAGATGAGTTTAAAGTCAGGGTTTGATTTAGTATTTGTGACAGTAGTGTTTGCAATACTCAAGTATTTGGGGGCAGATATTATCATTAGGCTTCTGGTAAGGAGTGGGGATAGTGTTGGTTTGCATGTACCCAAATATTGGTGTGCAAGTATTAGCATTAGTATTAGGGTTAGAGAACACTGGGGTGGAAATATGTGAGTATTGAGATGTGAGTATTAGATTTAGAATTAAGGCTATTTTTAGATTTAGGGTTAGGGATAGTTTTGGGATGTAATTACTCAAGTATTGAGATATGGGAATTAGAGTTAGATTTATGGTCAGTGCTAGCATTAAAGCTAGCAACAGTGTTGGGGTGCTACTATCTCAATATTGGGATGGAGTGTTAGGGTTATGGTTTTTGTAAGAGTTACAGGTAGTGTTTGGGTGCAAGTACAAGAGTATTAGGGTACAGGCAGATCCTAGTGAGAAGCAAGTATGGACCAGACATCATGGCTGCAGGAAGGTCCAGCCAGGGCTCTGTCCTGACCCTGGTCACTTGGACCCACAGGCGCCAGCCACAGATACACCTGGAAATGAGCTGCACAGGTACACAAGCAACATCCAGAGGCCTGCCCCAATACCTTTGGTAACTGTGTATAGACACTAGCCAGGAGCCCACCCAGACACCAGAGACAGGGGTGCACAACGCCCAGCCAAAGGCCCTCCCAGAGAACAGCCATGGAGTAGTTCAGGCCCTAGCAAGAGGCATACCTAGATACCATCCCAAGTGTGCACAGCCCCAGCCAGAACCCCACTCAGACAATAGGATAGTGCAGTGAGCGAGAAGGCCACCACTCTGAACCAGGAATTGGTGGAGTGGTGAGTAGAAGAGAAAAGGCTGCTCTGTGCCTTCCTGAGAACTGAAGACCACTAAGTGAGCAAAAAGTCACCTCAACAAAGGCACAGCAGGCTGCTTCTGTTGAAATGAGCAGACATGAAAACAAGTTTCAAAACCAGACTTCAAGATCACCTAAGACAACCCCAAAGTACAATGAAATGTAACAATCTGATACTCAACCACCTGAACTCCCTGAATTGACAGTAAAAGATTTGGAAAAAATAAATGAAACCAGAAATAATTTCTTAGATAACAACAGAGATTGTGTCCATAGTGAAAGACATAATTAATAACTCTAGAGTATATACAGATTAAAAGAAATAGAGGAGCTGAGAAACGTGATGGAATGCCAGCATAAGAATCCAATGGAATCCATAAAACAGATGCAAACAGATTTCCAGAAGATGAAAAACTCCATGGAAAGTGTATGCAGCAGAATGAGCCAATGTTAGGACAGAATATCAGCTATAGAAGACAGGATCACAAACAGTGAACAGAAAAAGAAAGAATTCTTAAAAATAGTAATGGACCATGAGAAAGCAATCCAGCAGCTGCTAGATGATGCAAAGTATAACATTACACTGATCAGAGTTAATGAAGAAACAGAAAAGAGAGAAAATGACATAAAAATGTAATTCACAGAAGTAATGGCAGAAAACTGCCCAAGCAGGGGGAAAAAAACTTGACATACAGGTAAGTGAGGCATATAGGACTTCAACTAGTATGAAAAAAGATTTACACGTAGGCATATAATAGTTAAGATTCCAGAAACCAAACAGAAGAATAAAATTCTACAAGTAGTTACAGAAAAGAAACAGATCACATACAAAGGAAAGCCCATCAGAATCACAGCAGA
>NW_022973243.1:0-219 GCF_012274545.1 Fukomys damarensis
AGATGAGAGTGACAAAATTATACAGTAATAGTGAGTAATAATGCAGACAGAATATAGTGTAAGATAAATGCTAATTAATACACTATACAACACTATACAACATCTTATGACTTTCCCACTTCAATACATCCACATAATTAACAAGTGGTACTGTGCATAAAGTACAATTTCAGCACTGATTATTTTCCAGTGAATAGGTTCAGAGAGAGTATTTTAAAT
>NW_022973244.1:0-4792 GCF_012274545.1 Fukomys damarensis
GAGAGGTGGCGGCGGGCGCGCGGGCAGCTCCTCCCTCCACGGCCCGCGCCTCCGCCCTCCTCCGAGAAAGATCTTCTTGTCTGGTTGCACAGGAGAAGGGTCCTCCCTTTTTATAGCACTTTATGTAATCCCCCAAAATAGCTGAGGAAAAACATGCCTCCTCTCCTATTTGTCACATCCAATAATCCTCTCCCATGGAATTCCAATTTGGTAGCTCTCTCGGCTGAGTAGTCATCTCATCTAAGGAACCCCCATTAATACAGTCAGAGCTGGTACTAGCAGTGATTCATTTAAAACCAAAATGGAGAAGACAATCAATAATACTTAGCTCTGGTCACATTACATTTTTCTGCAACCCAGGCAAGTGTCTCTTGTAAATATCCCCCTCCTTCAAAATGCTCTAAACCTCCCTGGCCTTCATCCCCAGTCCCTGTTAAGTTGCTCAGCACTGCGTTTTATTTATGTCATACCAGCGACCACCCAGGAGAAAACCCGTGCAAACTTATCACCAGGTAAGCTCTCTGGACCCCGTGAAACTTTATGGGCAGGTTCAGCACCTGAAATTCAAGAAAACTCCAGATGCCACCAGGCACTCCCTGGAGTGTCCCTGTGTTGGCACCACCAGCAATGCAGGGCCATCCTGCTTCCTTGGAGGGATGTAGGCTGTTCTTGAGCAGCAGTGAATTCTGAGCCAGGCATGGGGCCCCCCTGGTGCTGCCCAGGCAAGCTGGGCTGTGGCACCGGCTTTGCAGCACATCTGCCCCCTCTTTCTTCAAGTTTGCTAGCTCCACATACCTGCCCCTTTCTCCAGGGCACGCTGGACCTTAGCCATGAAGGCTGTGGTGACAGGGACAGCCTCTGTGAGCAAAGCAATCATAGCCCTCCAAGGCTTTGAGAGGATCAAGAAATGTGGCCTTCCTGGCCAGGCAGGGCCAGAGAAGCATCAGCATACTCAGTGTTGGCCATGCTGCATTTCTCTTTAACCACTCTGAGGGTCTCGTAACATCTCTGAAATGGCTGTGCATATCACTGCCTCAGCCCTCATCAAGTTGCCCAGTATGGTGCCCCACTCGGGACATTCCAATCCACTAGTGCCCACCCAGAGCTGAGCTCAGAGGGGGCACTGCTATGTGGTGTCACTCAGCTCCACCAGCCTCAGACGTTTGCACCTCTGCTACCTCCTGTGTTTGAAGGCATCAGCACCTAGGAGCACACAGACACAGGGCCATTTCCAGCTCATTCGAAGCCCCTCTGAGTGAGGGTCCTACCTCCCCACACCAGCAAACCCGCAAATGATATTCACTACGTCAGTGGCTGCATACTGATTGATTCGCTTGACCCTCACAGCAGCAACACCAGCCTTCCTCTTCCCCCTTTCAGATGAAGTCAGAGAGCTCAGAGGGGTTAAGTGACTTCTCATGGCCACACAGATTACTCATCCTGTGAACAACTAAGCCAATAGCTGATCTAGCAGCTCCAAGGTTCCTGGCCCTGGCTGCCACAGAGTTGGGCTCCACACACGGCCACCAAATGTGGCCGCACCTTCTGCCGTTGGAGGGATTCTTAGTCTACCGGCAGCTTCAGCTCAAAAGCCACCTCCTCAGAATCACCAGCCTCCCCCATGAGGCCACCAGCACCTTCCTCCCTGCTGCCCGCCCACACATCCTTCCTTCCAGCAGCGGTGTATCCAGCATTGTGCCTCATACTTCACCTGTGTTGTCTCACTGAGTCTTTGCAGTATCTGTAGTGGGTTGAGCGTCGTCCCTCCGAAACCCACGTCCACTCAGAACCCCAAATGTCAGCTTTTTCGGAAACAGGGCCCTTGGAGCTGGGATTAGTTAAGATAAGGCCATATCAGTTTAGAGCGGGCTTTAAATCCAACTGCGGGCATCATCATGAGAACATCAGGTGAAGACACAGAGAGAAAGGTACACAAGGAACACACTGTACAGGAGTCACAAGCTGTCCACAGACCAAGGGACAGCAAGGATATCTGGAATGCCCAGCTAACTCCTTGGTTTTGCACTTCTCATCTCTGGAATGGTAAGCAATAATTTCTGTTGTCTTAGGTCACCTAGTTTGCGGTCCTTGGTTACAGCAGCCTCAAGAATTTAAGAACAGAGTCCCAAGAGTGGAATAGCCCCAGCTGGCAGGTGAGTCATGAGGCTCAGAAAGGTTTAGAGAGCTGTCCACGTTGGCCCGGCTCAGAGGTGACTGCACAGGGTGAAAGCCAGACCTGGGTGCCCGCTCCGAACTGCTGCCTCAGGTACTGTGCGCCTCCTTGGCCTCTGCGTAGAACACATCATGCCAGGTTCTACCTCTGTACACAGGGGCCCAGGCCAGCCCACCCTTCAGACCCAGCGAAGTCTGGCGCTGATGAAGAGACAATGTGTGTGCTGTCCACACTCTGAGCATCCCCTTCCCCGAGGCACAGAGTCCTAAGGCATGGTGGTGGGGGGAGGATTCCACATGAACTTTGGTCCTGGAGCTGCCGATTGCTTTCCAGGACAAGGAGCAATGAAACGACCCTGCGACATGTTCTCTCTCATTCCTTATGTCCTCTGACACCCGTCACCGGCCGTGAAGTTCAACCCTTTCAACACCCTTATGCTTTCTTCCTTTCTTTCTCCTTCCTGTCCGTGTCCCAAGGTCATGCCTGTCCTTCAGCCAGGGTCTCAGGATGATTACTTGGCACTTGGAGGGGGAGTTAGGGCTATGATGGTCGCAGGGGGTTACCGCTGGGTCTCAGGTGAACAGCAAAGGACTGGAGCCCCCAGAGAAGTGCACCTGAAGCTGAGCCCCATAAATGCAGAATGGGGGTAGAGGATTGTAAGGCACAAGGAGAACACTGCCACTGTCAGAAATGTGAAAGTTTTGTCAATAGCACGGGGAAGCGGCCACCTTGACTGTGAAACCCAAGTCACGATTCAATTCCTTTTGTTACAGGGTGATTCAAAAGTGTGGCTCTCTTTCTGCCTCATAGCTGCATTTCCTCTCCTACCACAGCCTACTGGTGCCCATGGTTTAGGGTTACTACTGGGAGCCAGCACTGAAGACAGCCTGCTCTGAGACGAAGAGAAGCAATAATGCCCAACCCGGAACTGGCGATGGAAGACCATGGACAGCTCCTCTGCCAGTCAGCCAACCCTCTCTCCACCCCCAAGACCCCAGGTCTCAGATCCCTAAGCCCTGCTGCATCCAGGACCCCTCCTAACCAGACACGACGGCGTCCTTCCACCCTGCCGTCCTCTTCAGCCCATGCCAGAGGAGCTGCGGACAGAGGCATCAGCTGATGGGCCCCGTGCTTAGCACTCAGGAAGCTGTCACACGTGGAGGGGTGAGACTTGGGGCCCCGCGAGCACAGGCTGTGGGTGACCGGGAGGCAGACCTGCAGCCTGGGCGGGAACCGCTGTGACCCCCCTGTCCTGCCCAGGAACGGGTCCTTCCAGAGGGAGAATGTGTGGCTTTGTGGTCCCCTCTCGGGAAGAGAGTGGTCTGCTTCCTCACCTACTCGGGGGTGGGGTTTAGATTCCTGATACAAAATTGCCTTTTACACGTGTCATCCTTGAACCAAGGGGCCTTTTTGTGCCTCTCACGGCTCTCTGCGTGCCCTTCTGCCTGCCTCCTCGCTGTCCCCAAGGAAAGCTGATTGCTACTGCCAAGGAAGCCACTTTCCCATCTGTCTTTATGCTTCCTGTATCCTGTCTCTGCACACACTTCTCACCTTGCACATCAGCTTAAACTTATAAACTTGCAGTGGCAGCTAAGATTATTGAAGGCAATTTGATTGTATTTTAAAAATAAAGCTGCCCGGATTCTGGCCATAGCATGATAGGGTAAATATGTTGCTACCTCCTGCTCTAGGAAATCATCCACCTTCAATACTAAAAAGGACAGGAGAAATACAAACTTTAGGTTCGAGATGCAGAAATCCTCCTGAATCTCTTTCAATAGTGCTTGCTGCTGATGGCTGCAACAGGCCTAACAAGGCCCCGGGTCACCTCTGGGGCCATCGGAGTGTACCGCCAGAGACATTCTGCAACCTCAGACCTTGGGCAAAGCCTGCAGGGCTTAGCTCATCAACACAGGCAGCCAGCCTTTGTGCTGAGAACAAAGGAAACAGGACTCACCCACCAGGATACAAAACTTCCTGGATTCAAGGTTGGCCCAGACAAGGAGGGTGGGGATGGGTCAGAGAGGAGATCAGATGCAGAGCTGGATGGGTGGCTCCCCTGCAGCCTGTTTCTGTCACTGGGAGAAGGCTCATGAGTAGTCATAGCTCCGTGTCTAAAAACCTTCACCAGCCAAGAAAATCCATGTCTCCCTGCTCTCAAGCATCCCCTGCCACCAGAAAAGGCTTTCAAGTAGCAGATTGAGGGGCAAGGGTCAGGAAATCCACTTTATAGAAAGGCTATAAGAATCAGAAAAGGAATCAGGATCCTATGACTATAAAAATACAGAAAAGAAGCAGGAACAAAATAAAATTAAATGGATGAAGAACACTCACCAGGAAAATGTATGGAGCCATGGGAGACTGTCGGCCAAGTATTACCATAATTCAAAGCATTAGGGAAACAAGTGCCTCTTTAAAACAGAAACCTAAAGCAGAGCCACAAAAACTCAGGAAAGGTATAGAATGGCAGCAAAGGGGGATGAAGCATGAGTTGGCAGGGCTCAGGAAAGAAATGGAAGGAAAACAAAATAAAGTCATCAAAGCCAAGAGAGCCATATTGCAAGGGGCCCAAAGTAAACCTTCTAGGAGACAGCAAAAGGCAGAGGGGGCAGCACCAAG
>NW_022973245.1:0-211 GCF_012274545.1 Fukomys damarensis
GACAGGATGGAAAAGGAGGCTGCTCTGAGCCTTTGCAAAAAGAGAGAGAGAAGCAATAACAAAGTGAGAGGAAAGTCAGGAGCGGGTGTATCCCAGGAAAGGAAAGAAGAGATTTTGAGGAGGATGTGCTTTGCTGTGTCTAATGCTACCAGGCCACAGGGGAGTTCAGAACAGAGAGAGGAGTTAGGTTTGGCAATGCAGAGATTGTAGG
>NW_022973246.1:0-205 GCF_012274545.1 Fukomys damarensis
TGTACAAATACAAAAATGTAGGTATTTCTCCATTGACATTTGTGATGGTTAGGAACTCTAATAAAATGTTCAACAAATGTAGGAAAAAAGATAGCCTTAACTTTTGTCATGACCATAGAGGGGGAACAAAAATCAGTCTTTGTCATGAAGCATGTTATCTGTCAGTTTTTGGAAGATATCCTTTATCAAGTCTATTGTTTACTTT
>NW_022973247.1:0-255 GCF_012274545.1 Fukomys damarensis
GACGTGCTGACTTCATTTGTTGAGGTTTTACCAGACCTGACTTTTTATTTCTCATTGAATTGGGTTGAATTAAATATCTGTATAATTAAAATTTATTTTGTTTTTTTGATCCTGAAAGTCAAACGCACTCCATCCTGAAACCTAATTATAAAAACTAATTTCTATAACCTGACTATATAAGCCCAGTAAGAGATCTTAAAATTTCAAAAAGAAAATTTTTTAAAAAGCAGCTGCCAAAAGCCGTGATCCTCAAAG
>NW_022973248.1:0-245 GCF_012274545.1 Fukomys damarensis
TTAGAATTGAAAATATTTTATTTTTAATATTTCATTAAGGCTTATTAGTTCTACAAAATAATGGGCTTCAATGTATTTTCGTATCTGCATCTAATATTTCATCTTCCCTTTTACCCTTCCTTACACCTCTCTCTTATTTCTCCTTTTTTAGGTTCCACACATTAGGGAAAATATAATTTTTTTTTCTGAATGTGGCTTATTTTGATTAACATCTCCAGCTCCATTTTCCTGCAAATGACAATTTT
>NW_022973249.1:0-983 GCF_012274545.1 Fukomys damarensis
CCACATCCACGCCCTGGTGAGTGCCACTGACAGAAACGTCTTCCACAGAGGATTATGGAAAGGTGCGCGTGCCATCCACGTTCTTACTTGAGGGTTAGGTTCATCCTGTGTTCGCTGCAGCTCCAGAAACATGTGCCAGTGGTCTACAACGTCTTGGCCCCTCTTTGGTTTTGTTTCCATGGACCACGTTGTGGCATTCTGCTTCGGAGTAGCAGTAAAGCTACCTCTGGAGTACCGTGGAATTCAGTGAGAGACAGGCTGCGATCACTCCATGACCTGTGTCCTTCTCAGTCTTCCAGAGAAACCTACGCCAAATCTTGGTCCTAGGAAAGTCTCCATTTCCCCGGGGAATCTGTGTTCTCCTCTCTCCACTCTGTGAAAACCAGAATCCTAGACCCAATCACTTCGGGTTTGACTCTGACCGGCAGGAAACAGCCAAGTTTGCTGCTTGATGTTAAAGCTGCGAAGTCCTCCTTTGTCTGCGTGTGTAGATTTCAACTTCCTGCATTTCCTAGTGTTCTTAGGAAATATAATAAGTTGATAGACAAAAATACAATCATTTGGACATTGCATTTCTCCTTACAACAACCCACTGAGGTGAGTTTTGTTTGGAGAATTTAAAGCCCATGTTGAAATCCATCAGAAAAAGGACAGTTTCTAGCACATCATTGGAATGGAAATCTGAGACAAGAGTAGCTAAACAAACAGCCACAACTGGCTCAAATTTCCTAATTACCCCAGTTTGTCAACACCTTCTGCGTGTTACTTAGCAATGAGAACATTCTGCCAAAGGCTGCCTAAGTCCCGTACTTCATCCACTTTCTTTGCAAGATTCAGGTAAAGATGGAGACAGCCCTACTCCCGCTGACCCATAGGTGTCCAATGACAGCCTTCAGCCTCCTGGCTTTACAGTCCCGTGTTGATTAGGGGCACCTGGAGCAGGGCGGGCTACAGCTTTGCAGAACAATCTGAGGTCCAGCGTT
>NW_022973250.1:0-238 GCF_012274545.1 Fukomys damarensis
GGCTACTTTTACATTGAGATAAAGACCACGTGATCCAAGTTTTTGCATGTTTTTTTAAAAATCATGAATAGGTGTTGGACCTTGTCAAATGCTTTCTCTGCATCTATTGAGATGATTGTGTGGCTTTTATCCTTGGCTCTGTTAATATGGTGTATTACATTTATTGATTTGCAACCATCCCTGAGTCCCTGGGATGAATCTTTAGTCATGATGTATAACTTCATTGATGATTTGTTGC
>NW_022973251.1:0-513 GCF_012274545.1 Fukomys damarensis
AATCAAGAATTGTGTGTTGCACAACGTGTGAATGACACCATTGGCCGTGATAAACCAGGGATGATTTAGCTCAGACACTTTTAACTTCCTTCAAAATTCACTTGTCAAGAATGGATACATTTACTGACCGCCTAGAAACACATAAATAGGTAATATGGAACATTTAGAAATGTCCTCCAATGCCTTTTTTTTTTTTTTAGGTACCGGGGATCGCACTCTGGTCCTTGCACTTGCAAGGCAGGCCACTGAACTTCTGAGCTAAATCCCCGGCCCTCCAATGCCTTATTTTGATGCACTGAATATTTGTCCTTCTGTAGCCCCCATTTCTCTGAAACTTTAAGGTTGAATGCAATACAGCCAAGGTAAAGCAAGCGAAGTAGACTGCAAAGTCGCAGATGGTAAATTCTATCAAACTTTCAGTACGAGAGCTTGTACCTAACCAGTTACTACGGTAGGGATTGTAGCGCTCAGGAAATACAGACTTTCCCTTTGCTGCTCACTTTATTTCCCCAT
>NW_022973252.1:0-802 GCF_012274545.1 Fukomys damarensis
TTCACATGGGCAGTGGGCGCAGCTGGGTTTTGAGAAGACGTGAAGGAGTATGCTTGAGAAGTTCGGCCGTGGGTGATGACCCCAGGACACTGTTACCTGCTGCCTTCCGTGAAAGGGCGGGGCCCAGCGGCTGACAGCTCTGCCTGACGGTGAGCGCGGCTGCGCCACCCGCCAAGTGGCAGCCTGTGATGTCCTCATGGTGCTGCGAAGCGGCAGCAGTTGGATGTGTCATCCCACTGCTTCCTGAGGCAGGGTGGGGGCTGGGGACTCTGCTGCCATGGCAAGGAAGACAGGAATCTCCAGGAAGATGCGGGGCAGCCCGGCTGGTGTCACGCCGTGCAGCCTCCAGATTCGCAGGGTGTCACTTCCTCCTCGGAAACCAGCAGCCCAGGCACAGTGCGGGGCTGGTGGTCGGTATGGTTAAACCAGGCACACGAGGCTAAGCGCAGCGGGTGAGCAGACAGATCCTGGGTCCTTTGCAAGCTCTGCTGCCTGCTATGGGGTTTGGAGCAAGTTTCTTAACTTCTCTGGGCTCCACTTTTTCCATCTGTGAAGTCAGAGTCGGGGGGAGCTTTGCTGAGTCCTGACTACAGCGCCTACCTGGTAGGGGAGGTGACTTATGTTTTCAGTTTCTTCTCAGTATTGAGCCTTCTGCTAAGGGAGGGAGCAGAGCCCCAGGGCCCTCGCGGTGCCTGCTCTTCTGGCCTGCAGCAGGCTGGGCCCTCCTGCACCTGCACTGCCCTAAGCTCTGGGGACACTGACTGCAGGGCTGCCCTGTTCTCTTCTGTACCCCGGCAGGCAC
>NW_022973253.1:0-769 GCF_012274545.1 Fukomys damarensis
TGGACTTCAATGGTAAACTCACAGAGTTGCAGCACCTTTCTCTGTGGAGAACTTCACATTCGTTCAACTGACCGCTTTCTCTTTAAACAGCTAAGCGGCAAGCGAAGCTATTTCCGGGGGAAAACTGCCCTTTACACGGCAGAAGCCCTAGGCAAAGTGCGTTTGTGTTCTAACGTCAAACTGAAGCTATCCCCAAGAATACAGCTTTCCGGAGGCTTGTGCGCACTCAGAGCTGCTAGGCACGCCCTTAGGCCAGAAGGGCTTGTCTGCTAAAAGTGCCTCACAACAGTGTATCAATCTCTGCCAGGCAGAGACCCACAAACAAAAAGGACTACAGTTGTATTCCCCATAAGAAGTGGACTTCACTGGTAAACTCACAGAGTTGCAGCACCTTTCTCTATGAAGTACTTCACATTCATGAAACTGACCACTTTCCTTTTATATGGCTAATCAGCGAGAGAAGCTGTTCCCCGAGGAAAACTGCACTTTAAACCGCAGAAGCCCTCTGCAAAGTGCGTTTGTATTCTATCGTCAACCTGAAGCTATCCCCAAGTATACAGAGTTCTGGAGGCTTCTGTGTACTCAGAGCTGCTAGGCACTCCCTAAGGCCTGAAGCGCTTCTCTACTAAAAGTGCCTCACAACAGTGTTTCTATCTCTGCCAGGCAGAGACCAACAAACAAAGCGGACTACAGTTGTACTCTCCAGAAGAAGTGGACTGCACTGGTAAACTCACAGAGTTGCAGCACCTTTCTCTGTGGAGCACTTCAC
>NW_022973254.1:0-216 GCF_012274545.1 Fukomys damarensis
AGGAAAATGTATACATCTTGAGAACATAATATTAAGTGAAGTAAATCAGCTAGACAAGCTTAACTGAAACTTGGCTTCTCTTATATGAGAAGCCCACAATATAAATAAAAAGCAAAATAAAAGACATAAATAGGAAGTACAGAGCTAGATCCCTTTCAGAGGAGATCAAGAGACGGAGGGAGGTAAAGAGAAGGGGATGAAAACAATCAGGATGTC
>NW_022973255.1:0-436 GCF_012274545.1 Fukomys damarensis
TCTGCTCAGATAAAGTCAGTGTGTCCTAATCACTTCTATTATTTATATATAATGTTTAAATATGTATCTGCCTTCATTTAATTTTTGGTGTAAAATGCACATAATAAAACTCATAGTATGCACTTCTATGACTTAGTTACATTCACATAGTAGTTACATTCACATGGTCTTGAAATACTTGATATTATACATATTCATACTTTATTTTCCTATCTGAAAATTAATCTCAACTTTAAATTTCACTGTTTATTCAATCAGAAGTTGTGGGAATCATGAGTATTAGTTGTAAGTATTGTTAACTTTAGTAACTCCATTTTGTTAAGTTCCTCCACCTTAGAAGGTGGTATATGTCCTTTGTGGAATTCCTGAGAGTTGCAGCTTCTTATCTCTGACCTTCAGACGTGTGGTTGTCTAGGGTACTGCTACCCATAACAGT
>NW_022973256.1:0-307 GCF_012274545.1 Fukomys damarensis
TTCCTGTCCTACCCACCTCATGTGGACATTGAGACAGTATGAAACATTTAACAGAAGAATGACGTTGGCTCAATAGGTGGAATAAACAGAAGTAGCACAGACTTCCTAGCATGCCCTGCCAAATGTCCTTATATGTGATATACTCCTAAGTGAAATCAATCAATCACAGGTGTTTAAACACCCAATAGTTTTTCTGGTGTGAATAAACTCTGATAGTACATAATTTGTCCTAATGACAAAGGTAACAATGTGAAATAGGAAGAAAACGGTTTAAGGTGTAGGGAATGTGGGAATTGTAGGACAGAGG
>NW_022973257.1:0-282 GCF_012274545.1 Fukomys damarensis
ACTCTAAATAAAATACTTTTACATATACAATCACCTGAGAATGGTAAGCTGAAAACATGAGCTATGTCTGCAATTTGTTCGCATCTATGAATGTTTGTAAGGCGAGGTCCTTTAAATATGTGAAAGTTCACAGCCAGGATTTTTGTATCCGCTTTATCTTCACCATGTGTATTTGCGCTCGCCCACCCCCACTCCACTCTCCCTTGCTCCTGCTCTTTTGCACACAGTGTGCCATCTTGCCATATGGTGCTTCCTGTCCTGATATAATGCATCCAGAAGATG
>NW_022973258.1:0-209 GCF_012274545.1 Fukomys damarensis
TTGTTGCAAGTGTTGGGTTCCTGTTGAATGGCTGAAAAATAGGACTGTGCTACTAGTTGGAGCATTGTGTGTCACAAAGCAGTAGGGGTGACACGCAGGGTCCTTGAGCTTTATTTTAGCTTCTTCTTTTTAGAAGGCCCTTCTGAAGTTCCTATGACTAAGCTGAGAAGTACACTATACCCCAGGCGAGGGACTCAGCCACAGGTAGA
>NW_022973259.1:0-530 GCF_012274545.1 Fukomys damarensis
GCAGCACTGCGCCTGCTGTGCCTGCCTGGCAAGCATAGGTCCTGAGTTCAATCCAAGGTACTGCAAAAAAAAAAGAAAAAAAAAAAAAAAAGGCTTAGAAGTAACATTATTTTACAGATTGACTTTATTCTTTTTTGGCGGGGCGGTTTTGAGACAGGGTCTCACTATGTAGTTGAGACTGACTTGGAGCTCACTATGTAACTCAGGCTGGTCTCGAACTCAGCGATCCTCCTGCCTCAGCCTCCTGAGTGCTGGGATTACAGGCCTGAGCCAACACGCCTGGCTTTTTTTTTTTTTTTTTTTTTTTTTTTACCCGGGACTCAACTCAGGATAATGTGCTTGTGAGGCAGGTGGCAAAACCACTGAGCTAAATCCCCGGCCCCAGATTAACTTTATTCTTATAACAAACTGAATGATTAGATCTCATTATTATTCATTCCATAACCATAAATGAAATAGAGGAAAAAATCAATTAAAAATCAACTGTCCAAGCTTACACGCCTAGCAAACGGGGGAGCCAGGAACTGCAC
>NW_022973260.1:0-969 GCF_012274545.1 Fukomys damarensis
TTTTTTTTTTTTTATAGCCCGCTGAGTATTATAGAAGTTTTGTTTGATTTAAAATTCTAATATTCCAACTCCAGATGGAACTTATTCTTGAGTGAGCTCAAATGGTTTGTTCACACTGTCATTAATTTCCAACAGAAATAAATCAACAAAATAAATTAACTTGTTTATTCATTCTAACAGTTAACAAATATTTATTGAGTGGAGAAAAATGAAGGACCAATGTGATTCTGTCTCTGATACCAAGGATCTTATGTCTGATGGAGAGACAAGAACACACATAATTATGATCATGGTTTGAATGAGAAAAGTGTCCTAAGAAAGATACAAAATAAATGCTATGGCAACGTAGAGATCTCTTCCAACTTGGGAAAGTAGGAATTTCATGAACGATTTCATCAAGGAATCCCGATTCTCCCCCTTTATCAGCAGTCTCGCTCTTCTCAGTTTCAGCTACCTACAGTCAACTACGTGAGTAAACGGATCAGAACTGGGTTTTGGGACTATCATTTTCATTGAAGGACCTGAGCTGGATCTGGAAAACAAAGGCTCAAATAGTGCTGCCAGCTAGGATATGATTTCGTGTCATCAGGTGAGAAGCGATGACAAGAAGGAAAGAAGGAAGGAAGGGCAGGAGGGAGGAAAGCCAAAGGATTTGTGGAGATAAAGTTGACAGCATTTATGTGTGGGAACCCAAGGAAGTGAAGCGAGACAGAGGTAATTCCAAGTCTGTGGGCCTAGATCCTAACCCTTGATAATGGTTTCTCTGTTTTTTTAGATCAGGTTGGAAGCCAAAGGAAAACAATCTCAAATTCATTTGGAGCCCAGAAAGGCCTGAATATGAGCAAGCCACGCTGGTGTGCTTAGCTTTAAGCAGAAAGAGTAGATGGGATTATAGCTAAAGAAATAACATTTTCACAAATATACTTTGGAAGTAAATCTGCATTTTTAAAATAATCATCCAGTGGAGCT
>NW_022973261.1:0-234 GCF_012274545.1 Fukomys damarensis
GGCTGAGTAGTATTCCATTTTATAGAAAAACCACATCTTCTTTATCCACTTTCCAAATGATGGACAAATTGGCTGTTTCCAAGTTTTAGTTATAATACATTGTGCCACTATAAATGCTGGTGCTCATATATCTCTGTGGCATGATTATTTTAATTCTTTTGGAAAGATGCACAGCAGAGGGATGGCTGGATCAAATGGAACCTCTAGTCCCAGCTCTTTGAGGTGTCTCCATAT
>NW_022973262.1:0-202 GCF_012274545.1 Fukomys damarensis
ATGTCCTTCACAAGTTTTTACCTGAGAAGTAAAGAGAAGTCTAGAGTTGCTGCTCTCCCTTAATCCAGTCTGGGGGGCCCCTTTTGTACTCCTGCTTGTCTCACAGCAGATAACCATGGTCTAGCATAATGCTTTAAATGGGGATGAACCTTATATAAAACCATGCATCAATTTTATATTATTGGATGTAATTCACAAGGCT
>NW_022973263.1:0-453 GCF_012274545.1 Fukomys damarensis
CCACAGAATATAAATAACTCGACACAGCTGTGCCTTTCCTTCAAGACAGAGACCAAAACTGGAGGCAGGCCTCCTCTCACAATGAATGTAAGGGAGAAATGTTAAGTTGAGGTGATCCTGAATGGAGGGAAAAGGACCTTCACTTCCCACATGTGAGACTTTCAGACCCACATAGAGGATCAAACAAAAACAAAGGCAGGATTTCTTTCCAGAGCTGCAGTCTCCACGTCTGATAGCATGATGCACCCCCACCCCCCAAAAAACCCTGGGGTCCCAATGGTCTTCTAACTTTAACAAACTATAGCAAGAAGCACGCGCATTACCTCACCACAGTCTGGCTTGTTTCCTGGCAGAGATTGTCCAACCCTTGCTCCAACCCCCCTTTCTGCTGGCTTCACACCTTTCACCCATTCCTCCCCACTGAAATCACACAGCTCTAACCCCAGAGAGCCA
>NW_022973264.1:0-1454 GCF_012274545.1 Fukomys damarensis
TGGTGCTGCCGCCTGCCTTGTAAGCACAAAGTCCTGAGTTTGATCCCAAGTACCAAAAAAAAAGAGAGAGAAAAGAATAGCATCCTGTGGACTAGAAGGACAAATGTTTATATCATGGCATTTGATCACTGATTAATTCAATACATCTTTACTGTCTTCCACATACACCAGGATTACAGTGGTGTGAAACAGTCACAGACCCTGCTAATTTTTAGTTTTCAGGTGAGTGGGAAAAACAGGGACCGGACAATTAACACCCATTGGGAAGTGTCATAAAGTAAAATGAGAGCCACCAAAGGAGGCTGGAGGCAAGTCTGGGATGTCCAAAAAGACTTCCCAGAGGAACTGATAATGATATTTAAACCAAAACCACAAGGATAACTAAGAGCTGGCTTGGGAGCAGGGACAGGGCCAGCACAGAGACAGTTTTCCAGGCACAGGAAATAGGGCAGATTGTCCAAGCCACCTTGAGAAGGAAGGGAGCTGAAAGAGCGTGCTCATTTGTCTCCTCTGTCTTCCGTAAGGGCTTCAAAGTGACTCTGAAGCCTTAGAACAACCCATGGCCCGTGGAGATCCATCCATTCATTCGCGCCACAGATGTTTGCTAACTGCCCACAGTGTGCAGATGCTATTACAGGTTCCAGGGATTCAGAGAAAAACAACACAAAGCTCAACCTGCTCTCCTTCCCTGGGACCAGAGGATGAATGTCCTCAGAAAGAGAATGACTCACGGAAGATGACTGCAGCTGCTGAGTAGTTAGTGCAACCCTGGTTATTAGTTAAGTGGAGCTCAACTAGGGGGACACCTGGTGGTCATTAATTTGACTGGTGGGGGCATTGGACTTACTTTAGAAAATATAGCAAGATCTAAGAGACTGCTAAAAGAAGTCTACATAGCAGATACTCCTATTCCTTCTAGAACTGAAACCATGAATTTGGAAGAGTTTGAGGATGGACCAACAGGAGGTGGTGACGAATTAGTAAAAGAAGCCAACTGGCTTAATATTGGACAAATTGAATGTGAAGACAGGCACTCTGACAAGGGACATGTGCCCAATTCCCTACAAGATGCTGCTTATTCTGTTTTCTGTTTTTTGAAACAGGGTGTCACTATGTAGTTGAGGCTGACCTGGAACTCACTATGTAGCCCAGACTGGTCTCGAACTCACAGAGATCCCGTTGCCTCAGCCTCCTGAGTGCTGGGATTACAGGTGTGTGCCACCACGCCTGGCAATGCTGCTTATTCTGAAATAAAGGATCATAACCATCTGAGTGCTGGTCAAAACACAGTAGAAATGTGACTCAAAAAAGTGATCCAGGAAGCAGGGTCTGCAGTCATAAATGTTTCAGGTCAGGAGAGTAATGCTCTTTTATTTACCTACAAAAGCACCGTATGCAATCTTTACATCCCCATCGCCTGTCAGGAAATGGATTTAAGGAAGAAAATGGATGAA
>NW_022973265.1:0-215 GCF_012274545.1 Fukomys damarensis
TACCTGGCTTTAGGTTAGATATTAATGTCAGGTGGATTTGTTATTGTGAGCTGGGTGATGTTGGACACCACTGTGAACTGAGTTGGTTCATCAATGAAGCAGAGACGGAAACACTTCTCCTTAGAGTGGTGAAGAATCTGGCACAGTGACTCTGACCAAGTTACCTAAGGCTTTTATAAGAAGATTATGATGATGATAACTACTTGCTCCCTGTT
>NW_022973266.1:0-209 GCF_012274545.1 Fukomys damarensis
AAGGCCATTGTTCTGTTCAATGTGTCGTGCTCCCTCAATGTCCACATGAGATGGGTAGGACTGAAATTTTGAGTGAGGAGCTAGATATTGAGGATATATATTGGGAGAAGTACGATCAGAGTAAATGAGGCAAAGTTGGAGGGCTGTGATATCAATTCAGTGTCCACAGAGGCTGGCAGAGTGTCAGAGTGCACAGTGAGTGTTAGGGC
>NW_022973267.1:0-1637 GCF_012274545.1 Fukomys damarensis
AGGACTGGGGAATGGGGAAAAATAAGAACCAAGATAAGTCATGTAAAGGTACAAGATCCCAATAATAAATGTAATTGTATACCTAAAATATACCAATAAATTTAATAAAGATAAAATATTTGAGCCTGATAATTAATTACATTTATATCTAAACACCTAGAATCTCATTTTTGTACAGTTTTGCATGACTAAAACTTTCTATAAATGAAAGTGCTATGTAGATCAAAGGAAATTGCATTTTGTCTTGTATGGAAATGTTAAAAGCTATATTCATCATTCTGAGAAATTATGCTGCCACTTTTCATATTTTGAATACCCATTACAACACACCCATCAGCTGTGAAACCATCATCTCAAGTATTTTCTCTGCTAAGCATTTTCCAAAATCGTCTTTTCAGAGGGTATGTTCAACCTACTTCTCTGACCTACTCTGATAAATACTGAATCCAAGCCCACATACACTTATTGACATGATCATAATTTTTGTTTACATACTCATGTCAAACCTTTTAAATTATCAATAATTTAAAAGCATCCGGGGACTTGGCTCAGTGGTTCTGATGCCTACCTTGCAAGCACAAGGGCCCAAGTTTGATCCCTGGTACCCCAAACCAAAAACCAAAAAACCTGTTGCAGGTTTAATAATTTAAAAGCAAACAATACATTTTTCATTCTTATATCTTTAGCATCTTGCTATCCAATGTATGGAAATTTTAGTGAGCTCATTACTTCATTCTTGAATTCATTTTATCACAAATATTTAGAACTATGTACAAAAAAGGGTAGAAATATTTCTGGTAGCAAATCAGATATGGCCTCTGAACTTATGGAACTTAAAATCTTTTATTTCACAATGACTATTTTTTATTAGTAAATGTTATACATTACATAATGAATACATTCATCATGGAGAACTGGTACATATCATATCTTACTCTTTTTTATTTTCCTTTTGGAAAGAGAAAAAAGCATCAAATTCAATCATGCAACTTTTGTCTTGACTATGTAATAATTCAGATTCTCTGGGGCAGTGGTGGTGAACCTGTGGCACGTGCTGTAGCCGGCTATTTATTTTCATTGAAAACTCTAAAAGTTTCACCATCACTGCTCTAGGGAACAGATTCAGTATAAAATATATGTGTAGTTACATGAGGGATTTGTTAAGTAGGCTTGTACGATCAAAATCAGAAGAGTCCCAGTGGCCATCCATTGGATCAAAGATGGAAGAATGGGAAATGCTCATTCTCCCCAGGAAATTTAGAGGAGAGGACCCAGTCACAATCAAAGCTCGAAGAAATTCACTTTCAATTCACCAATGCAAGTCTACATCAGAAAGCCAAACAGCCTGTGTTGACAGTCTGATGAGTCTACAACAGAAACATGAAGAAACTGGAAAACAACATTCAAAGGCAATGGCAAAGACCACCACTCCTCCAGGAAAAATAAAAAAAAAATTTAAAAAGGAAACACTTCCTTATTCTTTCATTTATTTTTTCTTCTGTCAAGCGACAGGCCTATCAGTTGGTGCTACTCACTTTGGGAGTTGGATTGTTCCCCCCTTAGTTTGTGGCCTGCATGCCAATCATCCACAGACCAGCCAAAAATTTACTAATCTGCTAGGTGTCCTTACTCAAGTT
>NW_022973268.1:0-2447 GCF_012274545.1 Fukomys damarensis
GTGTGTGTGTATACCAAAAATAAAGCTTGCCCAGCAGTTGTAGTTTTAAAATAATTACCATGTATCTTTATTTCTTAAAAGTTATATTTGACTAGCAAGAGAAACTCTACAATGTATTGTCATTTGAATGAACTGTAACAATAATATGGGTTTTAAAACTTTCATTCCAACAAAGCAAAATTATCCACAGACAGAACAGTGATTGTAGGCTGCTTTTACTTTATCTTTTAGTGTTTTTGGTGCATGAATTAGCTTAAATATTTGAAGGAAAATGTGTGCTGAAGAAAAACTTGAATTGTTGGATTCTATGAATTTGTTTTTATTTATCAAATTTAGTTTAAATAAATTTATTATTTTTTATATTCCTTATAGGACTCACAAGTATAGCTCAAAGATGCTACATTTTAACATTATGATGCTGATTTCAAATCCTTGAAGTAAAAAAATAATGAAAAAGTATGTTAAATTCACAATGATCGATGGAAAATTTATGAGGCCTGCCACCACCAAGAAAATAAATCATACTTACCTAAAATTTACATACATAAAAATGTACTATGACCCACTATTGTTCTTTCAGAATTTAATATAGAAAAGGGGAAATGTTATAATGCCAAGTAGTTACATTTTTGAAAAAGGTCTTCTAAAAATCTATAAATTTGAAATTATTCCATAAATATTTGTCAAAGTCTAAACTTCCCTGAATTTATGCTAAATGACTGGCCTTCTTTGTGCATGGGGTAAGGGGGGCACAGTGGTGTGATCTGCTTATTGGATGACCTGGAATTTGTTTCCATTGTATCATTTTCCTTTCCAATTTTGAAAGGGCTCTTAGCCTGAAAGGTTTACTCAGTAAACTGAATGGTCCTTTTGAGATAAGAAACAACTTGGGTAAGAAATAAAGTTAAGGTTTCAGTGAGTGAACTTTCCAGCAGTCAGCTTAGATAATTGTCAAAAATACTATGACATTTGGCAAGATAAACTGACAGTAGCGTTGACCTGATTGTCTTAACATGTCAACAGCACACAAAAGCTCAAAGTCTGCTATTTAATAAGTGGATGGTGCCCCTGAGCTAAAGAGTAATGAGTGCTCTCTTTTTGAGCAACTTTTCTTTATTTAACCTGCCATTCAGTACCTTGTGTATCAGAAGTAGACATCACAACTGTCTGGTGTAAAAATATAGCTCTTAGAAATCAGTGTCTCTTTGCATAAGAGACTTTTGCAAGAAAGTAGGTGGGAAGGAATGGGATGCTGGGCTAAAGTTGGAAAGTATTTCTGAAACTAAAACAGAGTATTAGGAAAATACAACCCAAAATTGCAAACATGTGCCTCCTGCTTCTTCAATTTACAGCTAAGCCAATTTGAAACTGTTCACCTGACGATCTAGATCTTAGTATTGTACAGAAATATCTGTCAAATAGATACTCTACTTTGTTTATTAAAATGAGGACACACCATTAAAAGCATTTTACAGGTAGAAATGATGTATGACTTTTCCAATAAAGGTACATAAAAACTAAGAGGCAATATTTGTGAATATAAAACGTATTGTATCCTTTGTGAAATTCACAACTGTGCAGTTCACAGTCATGCACCAAAAGTGCATATGGTAGATCTTTCCATGTGCATCCAGGTTAAGATCTGTCTAAGGTCTGACAAAGACTGTAATATATTATTGGTGTGATTAGGTATTTTATAGTAGGTTATTTTTATGGTATTATAGTCAATTGATCTTGAATTTACAAAAATAGAGACAAAGAAATAGTAGAACTTTGTACAAATATTTCCTTACTGAACGATGTTACTTCTTCAGAGATCTCTTGAAAATAATACAATAGTGGTGAAGACTGAGTATCTTTAAGAAATGAGTCAGTATAATTTTAAAAACCTACCCCAGGTAATAAAATTATATGGAATTTAATACACACACTGGGAGATATATAAGTAAAACTGTGGAAATCTCGATAAGATTGCTGAATTTGATTAATGCAAATATCCTGCCTTTTAGTATTATATTATAATATTGCAAAAAATCACCACTGGGAGAAATTGGACAAATTGTATAAATATCTCTTGTACTACTTTTTACAACTGCATTTGAATCTACAGCTATCTTTAAAAATTACTGCTAAAGATCTAAATTTAATTGACAGCAGTTTACATTTTCAAGGAGCAAAATATCTTTTCTCACTTGTGATATATAAACAAATGTATCATATTGAAAAACAGAAATACTAGATGCAAACCTAATTCGATGATGAATCAATTTCTAACAACATAAATACAGAAATGAAGAATAAACAGATTATTATATGAATATTATAATTTGCATGCAGAATAGTCAGAAAGTTTGAAGGAAATACTTACTACTACTATCATTCCTGCCTGTCCCCTCACTCCTTTCTTCATTGATATCACTATCTAGGTTTAAGTCTAAGCTTTCTTC